>NC_047062.1:30086554-30386554 GCF_902459465.1 Asterias rubens
GTGTTTTATAACACAGCTCGGTCTTCAATGTGAAATAAGCACAGAAGTCTGGAAAAGAAAGGAAGTTTTGTAGTTGCTGTTCACGGTTCAAGTCAAGAGAGGACGCTGTAACCAGGCACTATTTTCAAAGACTAGTTTCCGCAAAACACGCGCGCGCGATCACTAGACTATATTAGTTCATCCCACATGACCATGTTTCAGCCAACCAGTATACAGAACAAGCAAGAGGTGTATTATAAAAATATTGCCTAACTACAATAATTAGTTATGTCCCAGGCTCTTTTCGACATTCAAAGTTTTGCACAAAAGGTTTATTGATTGCAAATAAACAAAGGTACATCAAAATGATGGCATGTCCACCCTGGAGTTATAGATTTGAAGGAGTTTTTGGGAACAGTATCCACAGCACTAGAGAATTACATGTATCAAAGAGTGCGACTTATTTTATTTGGAGACAATGAAAACATGTTTTGTTTACCAGGCAGACTTGAAAAAAGTCTCAATTCAGATTATGTTTGAAATTTCTCCCCTAAACTTTAATTTTCTCATAATGAAATATTAAAAGAGTCTTACCTTGCCAGGTATTCCGAATGCAAATAAACCCACTTCTTCATATGACTTGACGCCTTTTACTACACACATCTTCAGAAGTAGATGTATGGAAAAGTCTGCAAGTAGGGCAACTGTGACCAGCAAGCATCTACAATACATGGGTTAAAAAGTACAATCAGTATCTGAGAATACAGGCTTAATTTGTACACAGCTCATAATGGAGCAGAAATCGGAATTTTGAAGGTGAACGATTAATAGTCTGTTTTTTTTCTTCAAATTTTGGTGTCAGGAAAGGGGCACCTCTCAAAAGTAGCCCAGGGGTCGATTTCACAAAGAGTTAGGCGTCGTCTTATCACAAGTTAGGACGAGTAACTCGTTCTAACTTAGGATTAATCTAAGGTTATGCATGCTACAGTGCAGGGTTGGGACTCGTCCCAAGTCCTAGATTAGTCTTAAGTTTGGAAGAGTTTTGTGAAATCGACGGCAGCTGTTCCTTCACAGTTGCAAGTCATTATGGGACAACATTGACAATTTAAAAATAACCCATATATGGGAGTTATGGAAGCATTAAATGTAGTTTTTGGAAATAAAGGAGCCAAAGAGTTTAGAGTTTCTGCAGCCTTCCTGCCTTTTGTTGTTCAACTTACGTGAAGAGTACAATACCACTTTTGGCCATGGCATAAGACAGTCCCAAGATTCCACTGCCTAGGATTGCATTCATGAGATTGAAGACTGACATTCCGAAGGAGGACCGTCTACCAGGAGCATCAATGAAGTCTTCATCACTGCTTTTGATCTGTTAGGGTTGGGGGAAGGTTTTAAGTGTCGGGGAGAGTAACTTCAATACACAGGACAAGTCTAGACCCAGTAACTGGGGCGCTGTACTCCTTTCTCGAAACCTTTGACATCCTCGGTCGTACTAGCACGACCGAGAATGACAACATTTCCAAAAAAAGGAGTGCAGCGTCCCAGGTTACTGGATCTACTTGTCAGTACTAGTCTTGCGCTTGTTTTTTATTTTATTCAACATCATCAAATGTCAAGTTTGAGTCTCAGAAAATATCTTTAAGTCCTGCTGAGTATCACACAGAAGAGATAAATAAAAAATGATCTTGTTCAAATCAAATCAAATAAAACAGTTGAGATGATATTATAAAAAAAAATTTTTTTGTCAATTCTCATTTTGAATTGATTCCATTTCTGGTCATGCTGTTCTCCTTGTAAAAATAAGTAAATGAAATCCCGAATTCTGAAGTATATTTTCCCAAAACTTTAGCCTTGAGTTGACTATTAGTCATCATGGAGGTAGAATTAATCTGTAGTAAAGTATAATATAATGGCAGAAGAATCAACATAGTCACAGGTCATCAGTGGGTCATTGTGTCACGTGTTTGTTTACAAAAACAGAACAATGATAAATCACATCCTGACATGACAAGCTCGTTGAACTTCACAAGACAGTCAAACGTTGGCGGGCACCACTCTCTTAAATTATAACCCAGCCTTACCTCAGGAGCATTCACTACAAGCGGAGAATTGACCGAACCACTAGACCAGTAGATTTCGTCCACGTTTGCATGATTGAAGGAGTCAGCCTCTTCAACAATCTGCCGGCGGTTGTTTCCTCCTGACGTTATGCGGGTCGCCATTTTGTCTATTCTGGCTTTGAAGAATAAGCTCCTACCCCTCTTGAGGGCGCTATATCAAATCATAAATGCAGGCTTTGCATGCAGTTGCACAACATTGCAAGTGCATGCTGCATGTGTGTGTGTAGATGGATATGGAGAAGTGTGAGTTGATGGATAATTGTAATACAAATTTATGATGAAAGGTATGTAAACCAACAACTGAACAGTTTATTGTATGTATACTAAAAGTGCATGATTCACCACACACTTCAGCAGGACAGAATAGCTATATTTGATTGCGTTTTTATTATTAAATTGACCTGGCTAACCATGCTAAGTCAAACTCAAATCAAAGTCCTCTGCTGACTTATTTTACTTTTTTTTAGTGTGAGAATTAATAATTAGCTATGCCAAAATCGACAAGTTTACACTTCCCTTGCAAGTTGCATAAGCTCAGAGTCAGACTCAGACATGACTTGCGAGTTCAAAATAAAAGTCATGTAAAATTGAAATTAACAGTTAAAATAACAGTTGAAATTAACTTTAAATTAATAGTTGATTTAATCATTTGTTGAATTGAAGATGATATTGAGACAGTGGACATAATTGTTTTCAGCTGCCACTTTCATTGTTCATAACTTTACAATGTTTATAACTTAACAATTGCACATTTTTAAAATGTATTTATTGTTCCCCAAATATATTGAATATTGTATTGATAAAATGAGAACTTCGGAAAATTTCAAAATTGTAATTCTTGTATTGTTTGTTTAAACAGGTTGAACTGCTAAGGAATAGCTCAATGTTGAAGGCTCGTCCCTGGTTGTATCTCAGCAAATCGTTCTCATCAGCTTTTCACACCTTGAGAAGGATTCTCGTTGTAACCATGTCGACGAAAACCCCTGGTGGTATTTTTGATCCACCAATATGCACACTGACTGAAGACAACCTCAGTTTAAATCGTAAACTTTTCAGAAAAACCGTGCAAGTCCCAGCCGTTCATTTTGATAAGAAGCTCGCAAATAAATGTCTGAAGGTTCTTAAAAGCCAAGCGGTGTGTCGTAAGATGTTTTCATTCTTGAGAAACAATCCTCGGAATTCAGATGAGAAGGTACTCATCTTGAACCCGAGTAAAGTTTCTTCAAATGACATTGCGACGTTGGATGAACCTGGCATCAGCTTCTTGAAGGAGTATAACTTGGTGGATAAGTTTGGAGACTTCGAGCTTGATTTGGAGTACAATGATTGGACTTACGACGAGATCTTACGGTCTCTGTTGCCAGGAGGAGTTGAGGTGCCCACTGGTTTCAGTAGGATTGGACATATCGTTCACTTGAATCTGAGATCAGAACAGTTGAAGTACAAGCACATCATAGGTACGACCAGGATTGAGAAGTTTCAGACGTTTATCTGTGTTTTCCCTAAAATAAAACAAGTCTGAACTTCTAGATAGTGCCGAGGATACTGTTCCAAGAACCTCATTGGAATCTTATACGATCTGCAAAAGGTGGAAATGTCAAGGTTACAAAGATCTGGATTCCGGTTTCAGATTGTTTCAAAAAGAGTGACCTTGTACATTCCGGGGCATTCCCTGTCAGGCAAAATAAAATACAATAAAATAGTACACTGGACAGGTGGGAAATTTGTACAGTTTGTTTCAGAATTTCAACAAAAATTCAACAGTTATACAAAATAACAGCTGAATAAGTTTTGAGATAGGTCCCCATTCTTTTATAAATATTGTTCATAGATTGTTGGGTTTTTTTTCTTTCTTTTTTTCAGGGGAAGTTCTGATTGATAAAAATCCAGGAGTGAAGACGGTAGTGAACAAGACTGGCGAGATCAACAATGAGTTCCGCTTCTTCAACATGGAGCTTTTAGCCGGTGAAGACAACATGGTGGCCATCAGCAAGGAGCACGGACATTCTTTTGAGTTTGACTTCTCTAAAGTTTACTGGAACCCCCGGCTGTCAACGGAACACACAAGAATCGTCGAACTATTGAACAGGGGAGATGTTGTGTACGACGTCTTCGCAGGGGTGGGGCCTTTCGCCATTCCGGCTGCAAAGAAAGGCTGCGTCGTACTCGCTAACGACTTAAACCCGGAGTCCTATAAATGGTTGGAACATAATGTGGGATTGAATAAAATCAAACGTGGATCGGTGAGGACTTTCAACTTGGATGGAAGGGAGTTCATCAAGGAGATAGTTCGGAAGGATCTTCTGAAGATGGCGGAAGATACAAGCACAAATGATAAAACTAAGAGGACTCATGTTGTCATGAATCTACCGTCCCTCGCTATCGACTTCTTAGACGTATTCCCAAACTTTCTGAAGAATGTTCCATTAGAAGATAGGGACCGGGTTCAACTTCCAACCGTGCACTGCCACTGCTTTTCAAAAGAGGAGGACACAGTGGGTGATGTGCGACGGCGCGTTGAGGCAGTGCTCGGTCATAACATTGAGGGCGCTCTCATACATGATGTCAGAGACGTGGCGCCTAATAAGGAGATGATGTGCGCATCATTCCAAATGCCAGCAGATGTTGTATTTGGTGAGTTTACAACCTGGCAAGGTTGAACTAGACAATCCTGATTCACAATTTTGTTCTCCGTTTCTTTTGGCAATTACTCTTAAAAATTAATGGCAATAATAACTTCATTTAGTAGTACAGCACTGCAGCTTTCGATAGTATAAAGAATTTTGAGAATCAATTCAGTTTGAGGTTATGTGGTTATGGAAAAAACATTTTATGCCCCATAACTCAAATCTGAGAAACATTACTGTCCGACACATTCTCAGCGACTTTCATGCATGGACATAACCACTGCAGATTTTCAGCAATATCGCAAAACATAACCAAATGAATGGTTCCAAAAAACCAAAGTTCTTCTTTGCTTTTGAAGTTTCATTCCTCTATTACCCATTCTGATTTATAATTTGATTTGTTCTCCAGAACAAATGCAAGAAAGCCATTTTTGCACAACAAGCCTACACTATATCAATTACCACATACTTGTAAGATGTCTTTCTTAATGTTATTTTCTCCCTTGTTTCTTTTACAGGCACAAATGCAACTCCGGATGAACCAGAGCTCAAGAAACCCAGGACAGAGTAACAGGAAAACTCAGAGGAATGACAAAGACATTTTAGGCTATCAGGGAGCATCTTAGAGTCTGGCACATTCTAAACACTAAAAAGCCAATGGACACTACATGTATTGGCACTCTAAATAATTGTTGGCAGAAAAACTTACTTGGTAACAAGCAATGGAGAGCTGATGATAGTATAAAACATTGTGAGCAACGGCTCCCTCTGAAGTAACGTAGTTTATGAGAATGAGGTAATTTCTCACTCAAATAAGAAAAATAACGAACTAAAAAACATATTATACACATAATGAATGTTTATGAGTGCAATGGTGCGAATATGTTCATGAGTTGAAAGATGGAATGTTCTATTCAACGATGCGGAGCCGAGTTGAATGGAACATTCCAGCTTTCAACGAATGAACATTTCGCACCATTGCACGAATGAAAAACATTCATTATTTGTTTTATATAACATCCAAGTAGATCTTTGTCATTTTGATTAAAAGATACAACTTTCAAAACAAACAAACAAAACGTAGGCCTACAATTTTTAATTGTAGAAGCCGAATGTTAAGTAATTTTACTACCTTGCAGTAACACTGCTGCGTTATCAAAGACACGCGCACGCAGTGATATGTGTTTACTCAGCTTTTTCGTTCCATCCGAAAAGTACTATTGCACGCTGGCAGCGTGCAATGGTACTTTTCGGATGGAACGAAAAAGCACGGTGAGTGACTCGGCGTGCAATGGCACTTTTATTTGCTATCACGTGACGGACAATCCTCCAATCAAATGGCAAGGATCTGCTTGGGTGTTATATAAAAAGGATTAATGGAGCATAAAAGACTTTCGATTTATATCAGATAAATATTCTGTATTTTATTTCTTATAACCGTAAAAAAGTACAGTTATTTATTTCAATTCTTTGGTCAAACTATTTGACTATGACAAAGTACAAAACTAGGATTACAAACTGGATGTGAAAACACAGGTTTTGATTTTACATTACTGCTCTACTATCAAAACAAAATATTAGTCTTTTGTTTATCTGACAACTTCAACTTAATAAGGTTTGCTTTCTTATTTGAAGTCAGAAGCAATAAAGCGGATCACATGATTTGTCATTACTTTCTTCGCTTCCTGTGTTTCTTCTTTTGAGTATTGGTTTCCCATGTGCATTAATGATAATCTCACATTTGAAGGATATTTCATTGGAAGACAAGACCAAAATAATATGAAGAACATTGTTGTCGAAAAGTTCAATAAAAAAATCAAACAAAAGGCAGTTGCAGGATTTGAAACTGTGCATGGTGAAAATACATTCAAGTGAGGTATGCGGATACACCTTGTAATAAATCTATTACTAGCTACATGCATGACGGTTCTAAGAAAAACCAGGGGTTTTACATCCACATACAAGGTTTAAACCACCTGTTCTTCTAACAACCGCCACAGCTCATGTAGAAATGTATTACATGGTGTCCAGGCAGTTGTCAAGTTTTGGAAAATTTGGCTGAATGTAGGTTCATTCACTAGTCTTCTTGCTTGTGTTCTTGATATGTTATAGTTTGACATAATTCCTTCTCTACACATAGGTGTATAAACAGCACCTGTTACATTCGGCGAATTCTCAAATGCAGTTATACCTAAGCTATGGTAGTTGAGTCCCCAGAATGTGGGTTCAAACTATAGCCCTTTGTGGCCAAACACTGAACCATAATTGCGTCTCTTCACACGGGTGTATAAATGGGTATCTGTTACATTCAGGGAATTCTCAAATCAAATTTGAACTCTAGGTTATGCAAGTTATGGTGGTTGAGTCGCCCCTAGTTGTTCTTCATAATTCATTTGGGGCAAACCACTCTACCATAATTGCTTCTCTTCACACGGGTGTATAAATGGGTACCTGTGACATCACGGGAGTTCTCAAATCAAATTTGAACTCTAGATTATGGTGGTTGAGTCGCCCCTAGTTGTCCTTCATAAGTCCTTTGGGGCAAAACACTCTACCATAATTGCTTCTCTTCACATGGGTGTATAAATCTGTACCTGTGACATTCAGGGAATTCTCAAATCAAATTTTAACTCCAGCTTATGGTGGTAGTCCTTTGAGGCAAAACACTCTACCATAATTGCTCCTCTTCACATAGGTGTATAAATGGGTACCTGTGACAACCAGGGATCTTTAAAACACAAAAACGCTGCTTCTTGATCCAAAACTGCTCAATTTACGCCCAGTGTTCTTTTCACCTGTCAACTTGTTTCCATACTTGTGGAGTCCTCGGTGTTTTTGTGTTGCGAAGGAAAGTACATTAATCCAGAGAACGCTTCTTGGAGTGCTCTGAGGCAGGCCAGATTGTGACTGTAGCCCCCGGCCATACCCTGTGGAGATGCTGGCCTCACATGCTTGTTGTACCTATGTAAAAACCAAGAACACAAGTGTTTAATCTTCCTTTGCTCTGAACAATAAGAAGCATTTATTTTTTATTCGACAAGCCCTCAAACTAGCTATTAGAAGAAAAGTCTACTGACGGCACTTGATATGTTGTACCTGTGTATCACAAAACCAAGACCATAAAGAGTGTTATCTTTTCAATTTATCAAAGTAATTTATTTATTACACACCCAACAGCACAATTAGTGCCAAAAACAGGACGGATAGGAAAACAAGAAGAAATGTTCGGTTTTAGGTGTGGAAGGAAAACCCTTTTTGGGGAAAACTCATGTAATCAGGTGGGGACTGAAAACCCAATCCACATGCAAGGCTCCAATCTGAGGTGGGATTCGAACCGGGGTCCCCAGAGGTGAAAGGCAGGGAATGAAACCACTGAGCCAACCTGATCCCCATGTAAGCCACATGGGAAACTCACTGGGTGAATTTAAATGATTTGGGGTGATACCCTGGCTGCCGCTTCCAAAGTTATATTGTAGGATTGGGTGTGTGATCCCTGGCTACACGACAGTTAACGGTTGTATGGCTTCTGACTAGCACCCCCGAACAAAGATAACGACAAATTAGAAAGACTGCCAACATAGGGCTAGATACCTCAGATGGAAGAGCACGCTCACAATAATCTGGAGGTCGTTGATTCAAATCCCGCAGTAGTAAATTTGTCTTAAATCACCCTCAAATCAAATTTAAAATTAGACAATTTTTTATCCCTCGTTTCCATTGAAAGTAATGATAGAATTGTACAAACCTTTGTGTGTCCAACTCTTCTATAGATGGGGCTGATGGACCATAACTCTGATATGTCTCTTCCTCATATGTGTACAAGATCTCCTCTTGTTTTGGGATTGGTAAGAAGGCATCCTGGTAGCCAAATCCCTAAAAGTATAAAGAACATCAAACACAACTGTTTTTCCACCCAAGTTATTGGTAATCAGGTATATGTGAGTAGGATTTGAAACTTTGCATGATGAAAATACCATATGGAAAGGTTTTGGATAACACCATGTAATATGACTATCTCTAATGAGTTGGGGTGGTTCTAAAACGAACCGTTGGTGTCAACTCGACGTTTCAATCAGTATGCTCTGATCGTCTTTTTTTTTCTCCAGAAGACAATCAGAGCATACTGATCGAAATATCTAGTTGAAACCAACGGTTCTTTTCAGAACCACCCCAACTCATTAGAGATAGTCATTACATGGTGTTACCGCAATCCTTTCCATATCAGGTATATGTGAGTACAAAACAACAGTGAGACCCAAACAAACTCTCCACCCGGTGTGCTATGCACTATGGTTTTGAATATTCAGTTTAAAGGCAGTGGACACTATCGGTAATTACTCAAAATAATTATAAGCATAAAACCTTTCTTGGTGACGAGTAATGGGGTGAGGTTGATGGTACAAAACATTGTGAGAAACGGCTCCCTCTGAAGTGCCATAGTTTTTGAGAAAGAAATAATTTTCCACGAATTTGATTTCAAGACCTCAGAGGTTAGAACTTGAGGTCTCGAAATCAACCATCTAAATGCACACAACTTCGTGTGACAGGGTTTTTTTTTTCTTTCATTATTATCTCGCAAGTTCGATGACCGATTGAGCTCAATTTTTCAAGGTTTGTTATTTTATGCATATGTTGAGATACACCAACTGTGAAGGCTAGTCTTTGACAATTACCAATAGTGTCCAATGTCTTTAAGGGTTTTTCCTGAAATGTTTCCCTGCAAGTTTCTGTGCAAACAACGCTGTGAAGGGTCGCTGTAAAGTGCCCAAAGCATTGATTGTTCATAAATATATTTCATTTTATGATGTGATAGGAAAACATAAGAGAATTGTTCCAGAGAAAACCCAGGTAATCAAGTGGGGACTAAAAAAAACCAATCCAAGCGGGATTTAAACAGGGGTCCCAGAGGTTGAAAGCAAGGAAAGATACCACTACTTCAACCTGACAGTCCTTTCAATAATAGTATTAAATTCTTTAAAGACAGTGGACACTATTAGTAATTGTCAAAGAACAGTCTTCTCACTTGGTGTATCTCAACATATGCATAAAATAACAAACCTGTGAAAATTTGAGCTCAATCGGTCGTCAAAGTTGCGAGATATTAATGAAAGGAAAAAACACCCTTGTCGCAACATGGTCACACGAAGTTGTGTGCTTTCAGATGCTTGATTTCGAGACCTCAAATTCTAAATCTGAGGTCTCGAAATCAAGTTCGTGGAAAATTACTTCTTTCTCGAAAACTACGTCACTTCAGAGGGAGCTGTTTTTCACAATGTTTTATACCATCAACCTCTCCCCATTACTCGTAATCAAGAAAGGTTTTATGATAATAATTATTTTGAGTAATTACCAATAGTGTCCACTGCCTTTAAAGAAAAAAAATGAAAAAATTAATTCAATTTCAAAGAAACTTGCAACATACCACTTTGATTCCAGTTGAGAATGTTGTCTTTTTTTGCAACTTGAAGACCGGCGCCTCTTGCATCTCAACATTAGCTGTATGGCTGGCTATCACATGCTCTGCTGGCATGCTGGAGTGTATCTGAGCCATTAATAATTGAAAATAACAAAAGCAAATAATTGTTTAGTGCTCAAATCTGCCTAAGATGATCTCCAACTGAGTTCAAGGTGAACATGCAATCAAAGTGCATAACTTTCAATCTGGTCGTACCAAATAAAATTGTGTTCAACCCCAAATTAGTTTAAATTTACCCAGTTAATGCTCAATTGTGACTTGCTACGTGAAAATGAGTCAGATGTTGACAATTTCAAGAATTGAGTTGTATGCATTGGTGGAAAGAACACACCAGCAGCAGTAATTTGGTATATGTCTAAGCTTTGGGGTGTGTCGCGTTGCTGAGTTACTCCCGTTTGAAATTAGCCAACACAACATTTTTTCTGAAAAACGAATTACAAGTAAAGTGATGTTTTTAACTACCATTTCGCGCGAAAGGATACAAATAAGACATAAGTATGATCACCAAATTGTTGTATTCATAGCTTCTTTTTTGTTGCTTTTCCCACATTAAACTGTCCATAACATGCATTGGGCGACATCTGACTCGTTTTCACGTAGCGGGTCACAATTTAAGACTTCCCAAGGATCCGCAGAAACCCTGCAATCTCTTTTTGCAAGAAATGATGGATCTCAACAAGAATCATTGGTAAGTACTGCTGAGTTAGATAAGATTTGAGTTCCAGCTTCTCAACTCACCAGTTCATCAATCAGAGCTTCCTTGTCCCGCTTCTTTTGGTTTTTAGTTTGTCTCTCCATGAACTGAAGTTGTTGTTTCTTCTCTTCTTCATCTTCATTTTCCTGTTGGATTAAAGCCTCCAGATAGGCCTGGTCAGTACTCTGTCATGTTTCAAAAAACAAACAAAGGTAATTAGTAAAACAATATTGAAAGTCTACTTGACCATAAATAATAATAAAAGTGGATTCTCGTATATAGCGTGCATCCATCACTCAGTGACGCTCAAGGTGCTTTAACATACAGTTTTTTCCTGCAAGGTATGTGGGACTATGTTTGAGTTATGAGACCTACTCCTTTTACATAGCACCTCATAATGGTTTACAAGACGCTATGGCGCAATATGCTGCCAATCAAGCTAGGAACACTGGGGCGAACCCCTTCTCTTTTGCGATAAGTGCACTGGGTTCAAGTAACAATGGTTAAGTGTTAAAAATGTACATTTAAATCATCCCTGCAGAAAGGTCGAGGCTTTGTACCCTATGTATCAGGCCCGACTCTGGTGAAGTGTGATGTCACAATACTAGAAAATACTGTAAACTCCGTCATCAGATCTTAGTGTCAGGTGAAATCGCGATACGGCTCTTAATTAACTATGAAAATTTGAGCTCAATCGCTCATCGGAGTTGCAAGATAATAATGACAGAAAAAACACCCTTGTCACACGAAGTTGTGTCCTTTCAGATGCTTGATTTCGAGACCTCAAATTCTAAATCTGAGGTCTCAAAATCAAATTCGTTGAAAATTACTTCTTTCTCGAAAACTATGTCACTTCAGAGGGAGCCGTTTCTCACAATGTTTTATACCATCAACCTCTCCCCACTACTCGTCACCCAGAAAGGTTTTATGCTAATAATTGTTTTGAGTAACTACCAATAGTGTCCACTGCGTTTAATTAACTCACCTGTTTGGATCTGTTTTTCATGATGCTTTCTCTGTTGTTCTTCCTGTACTGTTCAACCTTTTTCTTTGTGGCGTCAACCTCTGTGCCATTCGCTAGATTAAAAACTGGTTAACAAAAAAGCAAATACAACGTTTTCATCTTCATTCATACAGCACACAATGTCATCACTTGAACACACTGCTGTCAAAACTAAATTTACTTACAATCAAACATGAAGCTTGTATAATGAGATATGACCATACCCCTTACCTAAATTCAGGGATGTAGCTAGACCAATTTTAGTGGTGGGCAATAATGCTGAATTATGGGCCATTATTGCTGAAGTGGGGCCAGGTTTCCAAACTGTTTGTGTTATGGGGCCATGCAATAAGTTGAATGGTCTGTTGATTGTGTTCTTTCTCTGTGACATTTGATACTCCTTATCATAGCTGTGTCTCAGATCAATGCACAGTGGACAATGTTTGAAATCTGTGCTGGGCGGAATAATCTATTTTTCTCAGAGTGCTGGGCAAAAACTGTGAGTCCTGGGCAGGCCCCCCCCCCAGCACCGCCCAACGTGGCTACAACATTGCCTAAATTATTTCACAGTGAGTAATTCACGGGTGAGGGTCATTGCTGACAAAAAAATGAATACAATTTTGGTGAATTTCCACCTTGGTAAAACTCTGGGGTTTAGACTTAACAAAGCTTTAAGGAACAGTGTCCTTAGCACTCGACCAAAGAGCAGGATTTCTTTAGTGGACCAAACCAAAGCAGCTTGTTGCATTTTCTATGGGCTTCTCAACGTTATCGTTTGAGTAAGTCTGGCTTAAGGTGGAATTATATCACACTTACTGATTTCTTCAATTTTTTCTAAGTAGTCATTATACTCCTTCAATGTTGGAAATTCCTCTTCTTTTTTGTTGAAGCTACATAGAATATAACAAATTAAATCAATAACATCACTGATGTACATCTGATACAGGCTGAAATGAAATCAAATTTTGGGTAAAATTCTACAAGACGGCGGGACTATAAATGTTTACGGGATCAGAAATAGTTTTACAAAACCAGAATCGTCATTAGAATTAACTTTCTACACAACAAGATTATCTCATTTGTGTTAAGGGTTGGTATATTATCAACATTTAAACCTTCTATTTTTGTCTTCTTTCTTTTATACAGTGAGGTATTATTATTCAATTGAAAAGCACAAGACTGCCTGACTTGTCAGGTCATGAGTTTCCTGGCCTGGGGCTAAAATAACCGACCTCGTGCCTGCGGTCCAGTGGCAAGTTGGAGCCCTGTGATATAGACTCTATCCCTGCTCTACATGAACATGAAATTTGAGGAAAAAAATAACGCATACAATGCACAACAGACACCAACACAATGCAAACTGGACTTGTGAAAATATTTACTTTTTTAGTCCCTGCTCGAGAAATGTTATTTTAAAAATGTGAAGGGCAAATTCTTACTCTTTTAATATCCTCTTTCTTATGTCGACTTCCTTCTCCACATTGGCATCTTCAAACTCTTGGATTCTGAACTGATTTCTACGCAATGGTGTGCTACAGGACGGACAAGCGCCTGAACCTCTCACAAATAAGATTTCCACACAGTTCTCACATCTAAACAATAACAATAAACCCAAAATAGATTGTTTAGATTATGGCTCTAGGACTTAACTTTACACTGAGCCATCATGCAGTCAGCGACTGTACCATGGTAAACAAATTGTGTCTACTCATTAACTGAACAGTAAAAAATCACCAATTTGTTTAACATCCCAAATGGAACATAGCCGGATAACACTATTCCCCGCAGAATTAGCTTCAGGGAGTATTCGGCCTAAACAGTCACCATTAACAAAGCATAGAAATTAAACACATTGACATCCACTACACACCACATGCTGTAGATCTTAGCTGCAAGTTGGATTTTGGATACATCTTCTTTTTGAAGTAGGAATCTTTGATGAGGACTTTTTAAACACACAGCATTTGCTTTGGTTCTATTGCTTCAATGAACCTTCAAGAGTTCATGTACCATTAAAAAAGTTTGAGAGCAGCCAAGTTTGAGAGCAGCCGGTTTTATACACAATTGAAGCAGTACTGTACGACCATGCGTTTGGTGTGAATATATATCAGTTGGTATAGCCTACTATGAACGTGAACAGGTTTATGGGAAAAAGACCTGTTCAATTGGCAGAAAAGTTTGCTTTTAAAGCAGAAGCATATTTCATTGGTGAATGCTCAAGGAAACTAAGGGTCCAGCTTGTTCGTTTACATACGGTATTCATGTGCTTTCTACAATATAATAGCTAGAAGGTAAGAATGCACGCCTTCTCCTGTGTTAATGGTCGGGTATGAAAAGCAGAAATGACACAGCAAGCACAAAATCAGTGTTTGGAGCTCAATAGTATTTTCGATTATTTCCTGACGATGACTAAACGTTGAGACCAATTTAAGAACTGACTCCGCGGTAGTACAGTTAATCATGATCCTATATAAGCTAAAGTAGTAGTCCCAGCCTATTTTCTATACCATCCGCCCGCGTATTAGTTAAAAAGCAGGACAGTTCTTTTCAGAACTGAGAAGTCTCCTGAACACCCGAACAATCTACTCCGCAGCAGTAGAATAAGGAAAGAGAGTTCTCCAAGAACAAACTCTACCTGGCAAGCAGTATACACACATGGTGTTACTACAAACCAAATATATAGGCCTATTGATACCTCACCACGCAATGCCTCATGAATATTTGTACTCGCCCAAATCAAGAAAAACAAGGATACTTTGTACTTACAATGTGTGTCCACATACATTGACCAGAAGCTTGAGGGAAGGATTCCGGTACTTGGTTGACTTACAGCGAGGACACGCTTGCTCCTCCATCATACAAGCTTAGTCTCTATCAAAGAAGACACATATTATTTCCATTATTAAACATAGTTTGACTCAGTTTCGTTTCATTTTCATTAGGCCTGGGCGACTCGTGAAATTTACTACTCGACTAGTCATGCCTCAAATAGTCGAGACTTCAGTCAGTCGCGACTAATTTTCAATTCCTAAGATGCATTCTGGCATATTATTTGTCGCAGGCGCAGTATAGTTAAACTCATGCTGAAAAGGATTGAATGATGTGTTTGTGTTTCATAAGAAAATTATGTTGGCGTGAAGAGTCGTGAGCGACACAACTGTAGTAGTCGTGGCGGCACGATTAACCGGGTAGTCGTAAAACGGTAGAGTCGCAACATGACTAAGCAATCAATATCCGCGAATACGATACTAGTTGCACTAGTCCCCAGGGCTTATTTTCCATTCTGTTTATTCTAGTTGTGGACCCTCAACTCAGAAAATCAATCTCAATCACTGTTCTGACAAAGAACCCAACGATGGCGAGAATACAAGGATTCAAGGAAAACCCCAGAGAATTATAAAGGTAGGAATGGAAAATTATATCCACACAGTGCTCCCATCCCCAGCCCAGCGTTATTTGAACTGGGGTGAAGACATGATGGACACATGAAGGTAACATGTGAGAAAATTGATACCACCACACGCCAACCCGACCACCCAACCCAAGGTTTTTTGGGTGTAAAAAAGTAAAGCCATGATGGTCAGAACCGGACAAGAGTTGTACGATCATCTCCCAAACTATTGTTTGGTTCGGTAAGTTTTGTTAATTTAAACATTTTTCAAGTTAATAAAAACAAAATTTCATTTCAGATACTTTTATTTCAATGCACTACGGTGTAACTGTATTAAGTAAAACAACTGATAATATTGATAGACCTTCCATCGGGAATCTCGCCTGGCTGATGTTTCTCAATTGTCGAAAGGCATTGTGGGAAGGAAAAGGGGCACTGTCTATTTCGTTGGGTTGTAAAGCCAATGGTCCCATGTGACAATATTTTGGGCCTCCTTAACGCTATGTTTTTAAAATTGGCGTTGATAATGATTGGTGAAAGTTTTACGACTGTTAACCATCAATAACTGAAGTTTCCTTTGTACTACACAACCAAAACTTTCCCCACACACTCATTATACATTCATGATGCTTGTAATTGCCTTTGTGTTGAGTGAAATTAAAAAACATCTTCAAAAACTGCAATTTTCTGCTCGGTGCTCACTGTTGTGTTTCTGCCGAGTCGCACGTCTTTTGCCTTCTCATTATGCAGCCTACTACATGTAGATCGACGAACTGCCGAGCCGCGGCCAAGTCGGACTAAACCATTCTGTGAGAGGGGTGTTACAAGCTCGTGCAGCAGTGCGTGGGCGCTTTGTGCGTGGGCGCTTTGTGCGTGAACGGCGACTATTATTCATTATTGTAAACAAACAGCGCACGCACTGCCACACGGGTTTGTAACACCCCTTTCACAGAATGGTTTAGTCCAACTCGGTCAAGGCTTGGCGAGTAGGCTAGTGTATCGCTTGGTGGTCGATTGACCAAAAGATAAAGCGTTGAGCATTATTGAGATGTCCAAAAATGTGTGATGCGGCAGGAAAACAATAGTGAGTACCGAGCAGAAAATTGTATTTTTTGACGATGTTTTTGAGTTTCACTCAACAAAAAGGAAATACAAGCATTATGAATGTATATTGAGTAGGGTGGTGAAAGCTTTAGGTGTACAGTACACAGGAAACTTCAGTTCTGGGCCTGTCTGGCTAACGGTCGTAAAACTTTCACCCATCAACGCTGATTTGAAAAACGTATATATAGCGTTTAGGCTAAATATGAGACCCCTATTAAGGCTCACAGGGGAGCCTTATAGTTTCTAGAAGTATATTTATGGGGGCTATATATCTAACATTCCCACTACCATCCCCCCCCCCCCTCCCACTCTTTGCCTATTGTGATGATGGTGAGTAGTCCTAAGTTTCGATTTGTGTCCGGCTGGGAATTTTTTAGAAAATGGTGCAAATCACGGACGATATAGAAAGAGATTTAAACAAGCCTGCCCACCTATTTGAAGACTGAAGCATTACTCTATGTGTGTAGAAGACAAACAGGTTGCGTTTTGTGTTGCTTTTATCTCTTATACCAAAGCAAAATGCACTTTTCAGTGGATATTGGACGAAGAAGTCATCACTCATTTTACACGTTCCAGCCGAACACTTTTTCACCAGTGGTCTGTAAGTAGGGCGCCACCAAGTGACGGAACTAAACTTTATTAATTGGAGGGGGGGCGGGGGGGCGGGGAATGGAGTGTTTGAAGATTAATAAAGCAAACTATTAGCTAAAAATCAATGCAATTTTCTATCTATAAATAACAGAAAGTCATGACTAGAGTTGGGAAAACTCAGTTTGATTTTATTTAAGATAACTAACTACCTTGTACATCAGTGGGGTATTAAACTATTTTTTTTCCCATAATCTGTTTCTTTTGTAAGTTATCTTAATTGGTTTTGAGAAAGAAAACAAAATTCTGTCGGATGTTTTGCTACTATATTTCCTAAATCCAAAATCTGAACTGATTAGGAAGATCTTGGCCCATACTACTCAATTAGGCTCTATTAGCGAACCGATTTAGCGTCCTCCAATTAGGTGTGCCCATGCTTGTGGATTATGGAATAAAATTAATCCACTTTTTTGAAACATGAAGGGTACATTTTACCTTAGCCTTTGGCGAGTGCAGTCTTTACACCTTGACTCATACTGAGTCTTTTAGAGAATCACTCAGATTCAACTGCCAAGAAGGCATAAAAATAATATACGTATTGTTGCAAAGAGAGAAAAGATCTGAAAACTGAAGGAAAAAACATCCTAATTGTGGTCACCCCTTACAAATCCATTATTGACACATTAATTTGTCAACACCTTAAAAATAACGAGACGTCAGTCACCCCAACCCATAAAAAATAATTGTAAACAAATTAATCCCAGTTTTAAATTAATTACATCATTTGGAATGAAGCTTATCACAGATCCACCACGGCCCCATACACTGTGCACAAGCGATGGGTACAGGAATATAGCCACATTCGGGGGTCCAACGGACGAAACACTACGGTGGGTTGCCCCGTTGGCTGTGCACAAACGATGGGTACAGGAATATAGCCATGACACGGGTTCAGTGCGGCCCATACACTGTGCACAAACGATGGGTACAGGAATATAGTCATATCCCGGGTTCAGTGCGACCCTATACATTGTGCACAAACGATGGGTACAGGAATATCCCCATATCACGGGTTCAGTGCGGCCCATACACTGTGCACAAACGATGGGTACAGGAATATAGCCATTTTCGTGGGTCCAACGACCGAAACTTAACGGTGGGTTGCCCCGTTGGCTGTGCACAAACGATGGGTACAGGAATATAGCCATATCCCGGGTTCAGTGCGGCCCCATACACTGTGCACAAAATAATCGGGGGTCCAACGGCGTGCAGTGTATGGGGCCGTACTGAACCCGGGACATGGTTATATTTTAATTCCTGTACCCATCGTTATTTCCCAAAAATGTATTATAAACAATGGAGTGTTTGAAGAATTATAAAGCAAACTCTAAAAATCCTGCAATTTTCTTCCCAGAAATAATAGTCAGTCATGACTTGAGTTGGGGAAATTCATTTGGACTGTTTTTCAGATTACTACCTTGTATATAATACAACAGTTGGGTATTAAAGTCACCTGAAAGTGATATTTTGTCAAAATAAAGCTTTTGTCACTAAAATATGTGTTTTGATGAGTGGAATATGAATAAACAGTTAACTAAGGTTTAAAGCAATTATTTTCCATGTTATTTACAAATTTGAAAATAAGCCCGACCCGAGAGGGCGCTGTTCGTGACGTCAATCGAAGTGCGATGAATCGCATGCAGTGCCAACACAAGATAGTGACGCTTGGCGCAAGCTAAAAACCTGCCCTCAAAGTTGATACAATACCTGATTTTTTTACGTTAGGCAAGTGCTCCTTTAGGTTCGTTGCGTCTGTCAGGTACCTTCTTCGACTTCTCCACCAGCTGGAAAACTTGTTGGGATGGCGTCATGTTTTAGAAAAGAACTTTTCTCTTCATGTCAAAAAGTGTAGTGTATTCCGGATTTTCGTAGCATCGTTAAAAACAATTACTCAACAAATTATTTTACTGTTCAGAAACATATACTCTAATGTTTGGAGAACAAAA
Organism: Asterias rubens; assembly: GCF_902459465.1. Classification (NCBI taxonomy): domain Eukaryota; kingdom Metazoa; phylum Echinodermata; class Asteroidea; order Forcipulatida; family Asteriidae; genus Asterias; species Asterias rubens. The sequence continues at coordinate 30,105,543 of NC_047062.1, forward strand.
AATCTATTTCCAGGTGACTTTTAACCATTTTTTTCTATAATTCGTTTCTTTTTGTGAGTTTTCTTCTTTGTTTTGAGAAAACAAAATTCTTGTCGGATGTTTTGCTGCTATATTTCCCAAATCCAAAATCTGAACTGATTAGGAAGACCTTGGCCACTCTCCATACTACTTACTCATCTTTGTCAACAGATTTAGCTTCATTAGGTGTGCAAAAATACTTTCTTTTTTTTAACATGAAGGGCCTTTGGCGAGTGAACTGCCAAGTAGGCATAAAAATATGCTTATTGTTGCAAAAAGAAAAAAGATCTCAAAATAACAAGACCTCAAAATAACAAGACGTAAATAAAACTTGTAACCATCATTATGGGCCGCACTGAACCCGGGATATGGCTATATTCCTGTACCCCTCGTTTGTGCACAGCCAACGGAGCAACCCACCGTTAAGTTTCGGTCCGATGAACCCCCGAATATGGCTATATTCCTGTACCCATCGCTTGTGCACAGTGTATGGGGCCGTACTGAACCCGTGATATGGGGATATTCCTGTACCCATCGTTTGTGCACAATGTATGGGGCCGCACTGAACCCGTGATATGGGGATATTCCTGTACCCATCGTTTGTGCACAGCCAACGAGGCAACCCACCGTTAAGTTTCGGTCCGTTGGACCCCCGAATATGGCTATATTCCTGTACCCATCGTTTGTGCACAGTGTATGGGCCGCACTGAACCCGTGATATGGGGATATTCCTGTACCCATCGTTTGTGCACAGTGTATGGGCCGTGGTGTGGATCTGTGATACGGCAATATTCATGTTCCCATCGTTTGTGCACAAAATAATTAAGCCTGGATATTTTCATTCCTAGGACTTGTCGTAACTCTTTGTGAAATCGACCCCAGGGTATTCCGGAAGAGCACTCATTTGTGTGTGGGGGGGGGGGGGGGGGGCTCCAAGGACAAATTCAGTTTTCTGATGCATTATTTCCTGAGATATAGAGTCCCTAATGAAATTGGGATCAGATACAAGACTCTTCCCTCACGTTAAAGCGAAATTTGAAACATTACGTAATCGGACTGCAAAAACGAATAAGTCTGTAATTTCCTGAGATAAATTTTCAGTTATAATTATTATGATTATTTCAAAATGGGAACACTAATTATTTTAATAGAATTCCCTCAAATTAGTTGACTATTGAGTCCAACACACATCTAAACACAGCTAGTGTCCATGTTGTCATATAGTGTAAATTCCCATTAATTCAGCAAACACAGACACTCTGAGTGTAATTCCAATGTCATTTTTATTGTCAAAAGAATCCAAATTCAAACTTTTACAGATTACAAAATAGTCGAAATTAGATTCAGTTTCTTTTAATAAGTTAAAGATGCTATGTCAATATTATTTTGTTTGAGTGAATGGTATTTTTCAAAGAGTATCACCCGCTCTAACGAAAAAAAGTTTAACTTTTACTTTTAATGGTCAGGAACCATGACACAAATTTAAAACGTTTCTTATAAAACACATAAGAATTTGTCACGTGATATATTGTCGGGATCCCGACAAAAACTAATTTTGAGCACTTTATTTCACTGCTACTAATAATTGGCGGACTTTGTCGAGCAATGGCTCAAATGAAAGCTTAAAACTTTCTCGACCCCCATCAAAATACCTATTGAATTTTAAATCAAAATTTTTGGGTCAAATCGGCAAAGAATCTGACATAGCATCTTTAAATGTATATAATCATTAAAATTTACATTAATTTCATTATTTGAAGGTGTTACCTTTAGCACTGAAAAGGGATGGATACCGTCCACGTTAACACCATAGTTTATAGAGCTGCTTTAAATGCAGACAATGCTGCTTAACACAGTCAGGTAAGCACAAATTTAGCATGACACCACCAATCAGAAATGATGTGTATGCAACAGTATTTTGTCTTGTAACCTTTTATTGGTAAGCCAAAAAGTTGCTATGATTAGCTTGATGATGGGTTAATAGAAACCTCTATGAAATTGGGCCTTGCTCTTTTCAACTCCAAATTCCAAGTTTGTCCCAACTATAATTATGTTGAGCCCAAACTTAAGTAAAATTCACTATACCAGCGGCGGATGAAAACACTCAAAAGATGAAGTAAACGATATGCAACCTTTTACAAACCATTCAGTAAATATTCAAAGTTTTGAAGAATTTATACATTACAATAAATTGATAAAAGAAATTCCCGAATTTCACATCACAAGAAGTTGATATAATAGTTTGTATAGTAACTGTACATAATATAAAGCGTCACCGTAATCACTTAGAGTAACCCAGCATCATACATAAAGAATAGCTTTAGTTTTTATCTTAAACTGTACAATATAATAATACAAGAGTTTCAAAATAATAATGATTTAAAGTTTAATAAAAGATGACCACAATCATTAAAGTTATTAACGGGAGATGGCTCCGAATAAAGACCGAAAAAGGGTTAGTTGCAAACTTGCAACTGATTAGGAAGATCTTGGCCCATCTCCATACTACTCAATTAGGCTCTATTAGCGAACCGATTTAGCGTCCTCCAATTAGGTGTGCCCATGCTTCCTTGTGGATTATGGAATAAAATCCACTTTTTTGAAACATGAAGGGTACATTTTACCTTAGCCTTTGGCGAGTGCAGTCTTTACACCTTGACTCATACTGATTCTTTTAGAGAATCACTCGAAGATTCAACTGCCAAGAAGGCATAACAATAATATACGTATTGTTGCAAAGAGAGAAAAGATCTGAAAACTGAACAAAAAAAACATCCTAATTGTGGTCACCCCTTACAAATCCATTATTGACACATTAATTTGTCAACACCTTCAAAATAACAAGACGTCACCCCAACCCATAACAAATAATTGTAAACAAATTAATCCCAGTTTTAAATTAATTACATAATTTGGAATGAAGCTTATCACAGATCCACCACGGCCCCATACACTGTGCACAAGCTATGGGTACAGGAATATAGCCATTTTCGTGGGTCCAACGGACCGAAACACTACGGTGGGTTGCCCCGTTGGCTGTGCACAAACGATGGGTACAGGAATATAGCCAGATCACGGGTTCAGTGCGGCCCATACACTGTGCACAAACGATGGGTACAGGAATATCTCCATATCACGGGTTCAGTGCGGCCCATACACTGTGCACAAACGATGGGTACATGAATATAGCTATATTCGGGGGTCCAACGACCGAAACTTAACGGTGGGTTGCCCCGTTGGCTGTGCACAAACGATGGGTACAGGAATATAGCCATATCCCGGGTTCAGGGCGGCCCTATACACTGTGCACAAAATAATCGGGGGTCCAACGGCGTGCAATGTATGGGGCCGTACTGAACCCGGGACATGGTTATACATATTTTAATTCCTGTACCCATCGTTATTTCCCAAAAATGTATTATAACAATGGAGTGTTTGAAGAATTATAAAGCAAACTATACAGCTAAAAATCCTGCAATTTTCTACCCAGAAATAATTAGTCAGTCATGACTAGAGTTGGGGAAATTCATTTGGACTGTATTTCAGATTACTACCTTGTATATAATACAACAGTTGGGTATTAAAGTCACCTGAAAGTGATATTTTGTCAAAATAAAGCTTTTGTCACTAAAATATGTGTTTTGATGAGTGGAATATGAATAAACAATTAACTAAGGTTTAAAGCAATTATTTTCCATGTTAGTTACAAATTTGAAAATAAGCCCGACCCGAGAGGGCGCTGTTCGTGACGTCAATCGAAGTGCGATGAATCGCATGCAGTGCCAACACAAGATAGTGACGCTTGGCGCAAGCTAAAAACCTGCCCTCAAAGTTGATACAATACCTGATTTTTTTACGTTAGGCAAGGCTTCGACTTCTCTACCAGCTGGAAAACTTGTTGGGATGGCGTCATGTTTTAGAAAAGAACTTTTCTCTTCATGTCAAAAAGTGTAGTGTATTCCGGATTTTCGTAGCATCGTTAAAAACAATTACTCAACAAATTATTTTACTGTTCAGAAACATATACTCTACTGTTGAAAAAAAAAAATCTATTTCCAGGTGACTTTTAACCATTTTTTTCTATAATTCGTTTCTTTTTGTGAGTTTTCTTCTTTGTTTTGAGAAAACAAAATTCTTGTCGGATGTTTTGCTGCTATATTTCCAAAATCCAAAATCTGAACTGATTAGGAAGACCTTGGCCACTCTCCATACTACTCATCTTTGTCAACCGATTTAGCTCCATTAGGTGTGCAAAAATACTTTCTTTTTTTTAACATGAAGGGCCTTTGGCGAGTGAACTGCCAAGTAGGCATAAAAATATGCTTATTGTTGCAAAAAGAGAAAAGATCTCAAAATAACAAACAAGACCTCAAAATAACAAGACATAAAACTTGTAACCATCATCATTTGTGCACAGTGTATGGGCCGCACTGAACCCGGGATATGGCTATATTCCTGTACCCATCGTTTGTGCACAGCCAACGGAGCAACCCACCGTTAAGTTTCGGTCCGTTGGACCCCCGAATATGGCTATATTCCTGTACCCATCGTTTGTGCACAGTGTATGGGGCCGCACTGAACCCGGGATATGGGGATATTCCTGTACCCATCGTTTGTGCACAGCCAACGAGGCAACCCACCGTTAAGTTTCGGTCCGTTGGACCCTCGAATATGGCTATATTCCTGTACCCATCGTTTGTGCACAGTGTATGGGCCGCACTGAACCCGTGATATGGGGATATTCCTGTACCCATCGTTTGTGCACAGTGTATGGGCCGTGGTGTGGATCTGTGATACGGCAATATTCATGTTCCCATCGTTTGTGCACAAATAATTAAGCCTGGATATTTTCATTCCTAGGACTTGTCGTAACTCTTTGTGAAATCGACCCCAGGGTATTCCAGAAGAGCACTCATCTCCTTCAAATGAATTAGATTCCTTCTGTAAACACCTTTTAATTTTATGTCGTCAAAAAAAAGGGGTGGGGGGGGGGGGGCTCCAAGGACAAATTCAGTTTTCTGATGCATTATTTCCTGAGATATAGAGTCCCTAATGAAATTGGGATCAGATACAAGACTCTTCCCTCACGTTAAAGCGAAATTTGAAACATTACGTAATCGGACTGCAAAAACGAATGGGTCTGTAATTTCCTGAGATAAACTTTCAGTTATAATTATTATGATTATTTCAAAATGGGAACACTAATTATTTTAATAGAATTCCCTCAAATTAGTTGACTATTGAGTCCAACACACATCTAAACACAGCTAGTGTCCATGTTGTCATATAGTGTAAATTCCCATTAATTCAGCAAACACAGACACTCTCAGTGTAATTCCAATGTAGCTTTACTCATTTTTATTGTCAACAAATCCAAATTCAAACTTTTACAGATTACAAAATAGTCGAAATTAGATTCAGTTTCTTTTAATAAGTTAAAGATGCTATGTCAGATTTTTGACATTAAAAAATATATAAAAAATATATTATTTTGTTTGAGTGAATGGTATTTTTCAAAGAGTATCACCCGCTCTAACGAAAAAATGTTTAACTTTTACTTTTAATGGTCAGGAACCATGACACAAATTTAAAACGTTTCTTATAAAACACATAAGAATTTGTCACGTGATATATTGTCGGGATCCCGACAAAAATTAATTTTGAGCACTTTATTTCACTGCTACTAATAATTGGCGGACTTTGTCGAGCAATGGCTCAAATGAAAGCTTAAAACTTTCTCGACCCCCATCAAAATACCTATTGAATTTTAAATCAAAATTTTTGGGTCAAATCGGCAAAGAATCTGACATAGCATCTTTAAATGTTTATAATCATTAAAATTTACATTAATTTCATTATTTGAAAGTGTTACCTTTAGCACTGAAAAGGGATGGATACCGTCCACGTTAACACAATAGTTTATAGAGCTGCTTTAAAGGCAGACAATGCTGCTTAACACAGTCAGGTAAGCACAAATTTAGCATGACACCACCAATCAGAAATGATGTGTATGCAACAGTATTTTGTCTTGTAACCTTTTATTGGTAAGCCAAAAAGGTGCTATGATTAGCTTGATGATGGGTTAATAGAAACCTCTATGAAATTGGGCCTTGCTCTTTTCAACTCCAAATTCCAAGGTTGTCCCAACTATATGTTGAGCCCAAACTTTAGTAAAATTCACTATACCAGCGGCGGATGAAAACACTCAAAAGATGAAGTAAACGATATGCAACCTTTTACAAACCATTCAGTAAATATTCAAAGTTTTGAAGAATTTATACATTACAATAAATTGATAAAAGAAATTCCCGAATTTCACATCACAAGAAGTTGATATAATAGTTTGTATAGTAACTGTACATAATATAAAGCGTCACCGTAATCACTTTGAGTAACCCAGCATCATACATAAAGAATAGCTTTAGTTTTTATCTTAAACTGTACAATATAATAATACAAGAGTTTCAAAATAATAATAATTTAAAGTTTAATAAAAGATGACCACAATCATTAAAGTTATTAACGGGAGATGGCTCCGAATAAAGACCGAAAAAGGGTTAGTTGCAAACTTGCAACTGATTAGGAAGATCTTGGCCCATCTCCATACTACTCAATTAGGCTCTATTAGAGAACCGATTTCGCATCCTCCAATTAGGTGTGCCCATGCTTCCTTGTGGATTATGGAATAAAATCCACTTTTTTGAAACATGAAGGGTACATTTTACCTTAGCCTTTGGCGAGTGCAGTCTTTACACCTTGACTCATACTGATTCTTTTAGAGAATCACTCGAAGATTCAACTGCCAAGAAGGCATAAAAATAATATACGTATTGTTGCAAAGAGAGAAAAGATCTGAAAACTGAAGAAAAAAACATCCTAATTGTGGTCACCCCTTACAAATCCATTATTGACACATTAATTTGTCAACACCTTCAAAAAAATAACAAGACGTCACCCCAACCCATAACAAATAATTGTAAACAAATTAATCCCAGTTTTAAATTAATTACATAATTTGGAATGAAGCTTATCACAGATCCACCACGGCCCCATACACTTGTGCACAAGCGATGGGTACAGGAATATAGCCATTTTCGTGGGTCCAACGGACCGAAACACTACGGTGGGTTGCCCCGTTGGCTGTGCACAAACGATGGGTACAGGAATATCCCCATATCACGGGTTCAGTGCGGCCCATACACTGTGCACAAACGATGGGTACAGGAATATCTCCATATCACGGGTTCAGTGCGGCCCATACACTGTGCACAAACGATGGGTATAGGAATATAGCTATATTCGGGGGTCCAACGACCGAAACTTAACGGTGGGTTGCCCCGTTGGCTGTGCACAAACGATGGGTACAGGAATATAGCCATATCCCGGATTCAGTGCGGCCCCATACACTGTGCACAAAATAATCGGGGGTCCAACGGCGTGCACTGTATGGGGCCGTACTGAACCCGGGACATGGTTATACATATTTTAATTCCTGTAACCATCGTTATTTCCCAAAAATGTATTATAACAATGGAGTGTTTGAAGAATTATAAAGCAAACTATACAGCTAAAAATCCTGCAATTTTCTACCCAGAAATAATTTAGTCAGTCATGACTAGAGTTGGGGAAATTCATTTGGACTGTATTTTACTACCTTGTATATAATACAACAGTTGGGTATTAAAGTCACCTGAAAGTGATATTTTGTCAAAATAAAGCTTTTGTCACTAAAATATGTGTTTTGATGAGTGGAATATGAATAAACAATTAACTAAGGTTTAAAGCAATTATTTTCCATGTTATTTACAAATTTGAAAATAAGCCCGACCCGAGAGGGCGCTGTTCGTGACGTCAATCGAAGTGCGATGAATCGCATGCAGTGCCAACACAAGATAGTGACGCTTGGCGCAAGCTAAAAACCTGCCCTCAAAGTTGATACAATACCTGATTTTTTTACGTTAGGCAAGTGCTCCTTTAGGTTCGTTGTGCTTTCAGGTACCTTCTTCGACTTCTCCACCAGCTGGAAAACTTGTTGGGATGGCGTCATGTTTTAGAAAAGAACTTTTCTCTTCATGTCAAAAAGTGTAGTGTATTCCGGATTTTCGTAGCATCGTTAAAAACAATTACTCAACAAATTATTTTACTGTTCAGAAACATATACTCTAATGTTTGAAAAAGAAAAATCTATTTCCAGGTGACTTTTAACCATTTTTTTCTATGATTCGTTTCTTTTTGTGAGTTTTCTTCTTTGTTTTGAGAAAACAAAATTCTTGTCGGATGTTTTGCTGCTATATTTCCCAAATCCAAAATCTGAACTGATTAGGAAGACCTTGGCCACTCTCCATACTACTCATCTTTGTGAACCGATTTAGCTTCATTAGGTGTGCAAAAATACTTTCTTTTTTTAACATGAAGGGCCTTTGGCGAGTGAACTGCCAAGTAGGCATAAAAATATGCTTATTGTTGCAAAAAGAGAAAAGATCTCAAAATAACAAACAAGACCTCAAAATAACAAGACATAAAACTTGTAACCATCATTTGTGCACAGTGTATGGGCCGCACTGAACCCGGGATATGGCTATATTCCTGTACCCATCGTTTGTGCACAGCCAACGGGGCAACCCACCGTAGTGTTTCGGTCCGTTGGACCCCCGAATATGGCTATATTCCTGTACCCATCGTTTGTGCACAGTGTATGGGGCCGCACTGAACCCGGGATATGGGGATATTCCTGTACCCATCGTTTGTGCACAGCCAACGAGGCAACCCACCGTTAAGTTTCGGTCCGTTGGACCCTCGAATATGGCTATATTCCTGTACCCATCGTTTGTGCACAGTGTATGGGCCGCACTGAACCCGTGATATGGGGATATTCCTGTACCCATCGTTTGTGCACAGTGTATGGGCCGTGGTGTGGATCTGTGATACGGCAATATTCATGTTCCCATCGTTTGTGCACAAATAATTAAGCCTGGATATTTTCATTCCTAGGACTTGTCGTAACTCTTTGTGAAATCGACCCCAGGGTATTCCGGAAGAGCACTCATCTCCTTCAAATGAATTAGATTCCTTCTGTAAACACCTTTTAATTTATGTCGTCAAAAAAAAGGGGTGGGGGGGGGGGGGGGCTCCAAGGACAAATTCAGTTTTCTGATGCATTATTTCCTGAGATATAGAGTCCCTAATGAAATTGGGATCAGATACAAGACTCTTCCCTCACGTTAAAGCGAAATTTGAAACATTACGTAATCGGACTGCAAAAACGAATGGGTCTGTAATTTCCTGAGATAAATTTTCAGTTATAATTATTATGATTATTTCAAAATGGGAACACTAATTATTTTAATAGAATTCCCTCAAATTAGTTGACTATTGAGTCCAACACACATCTAAACACAGCTAGTGTCCATGTTGTCATATAGTGTAAATTCCCATTAATTCAGCAAACACAGACACTCTCAGTGTAATTCCAATGTAGCTTTACTCATTTTTATTGTCAACAAATCCAAATTCAAACTTTTACAGATTACAAAATAGTCGAAATTAGATTCAGTTTCTTTTAATAAGTTAAAGATGCTATGTCAGATTTTTGACATTAAAAAATATATAAAAAATATATTATTTTGTTTGAGTGAATGGTATTTTTCAAAGAGTATCACCCGCTCTAACGAAAAAATGTTTAACTTTTACTTTTAATGGTCAGGAACCATGACACAAATTTAAAACGTTTCTTATAAAACACATAAGAATTTGTCACGTGATATATTGTCGGGATCCCGACAAAAATTAATTTTGAGCACTTTATTTCACTGCTACTAATAATTGGCGGACTTTGTCGAGCAATGGCTCAAATGAAAGCTTAAAACTTTCTCGACCCCCATCAAAATACCTATTGAATTTTAAATCAAAATTTTTGGGTCAAATCGGCAAAGAATCTGACATAGCATCTTTAAATGTTTATAATCATTAAAATTTACATTAATTTCATTATTTGAAAGTGTTACCTTTAGCACTGAAAAGGGATGGATACCGTCCACGTTAACACAATAGTTTATAGAGCTGCTTTAAAGGCAGACAATGCTGCTTAACACAGTCAGGTAAGCACAAATTTAGCATGACACCACCAATCAGAAATGATGTGTATGCAACAGTATTTTGTCTTGTAACCTTTTATTGGTAAGCCAAAAAGGTGCTATGATTAGCTTGATGATGGGTTAATAGAAACCTCTATGAAATTGGGCCTTGCTCTTTTCAACTCCAAATTCCAAGGTTGTCCCAACTATATGTTGAGCCCAAACTTTAGTAAAATTCACTATACCAGCGGCGGATGAAAACACTCAAAAGATGAAGTAAACGATATGCAACCTTTTACAAACCATTCAGTAAATATTCAAAGTTTTGAAGAATTTATACATTACAATAAATTGATAAAAGAAATTCCCGAATTTCACATCACAAGAAGTTGATATAATAGTTTGTATAGTAACTGTACATAATATAAAGCGTCACCGTAATCACTTTGAGTAACCCAGCATCATACATAAAGAATAGCTTTAGTTTTTATCTTAAACTGTACAATATAATAATACAAGAGTTTCAAAATAATAATAATTTAAAGTTTAATAAAAGATGACCACAATCATTAAAGTTATTAACGGGAGATGGCTCCGAATAAAGACCGAAAAAGGGTTAGTTGCAAACTTGCAACTGATTAGGAAGATCTTGGCCCATCTCCATACTACTCAATTAGGCTCTATTAGAGAACCGATTTCGCATCCTCCAATTAGGTGTGCCCATGCTTCCTTGTGGATTATGGAATAAAATCCACTTTTTTGAAACATGAAGGGTACATTTTACCTTAGCCTTTGGCGAGTGCAGTCTTTACACCTTGACTCATACTGATTCTTTTAGAGAATCACTCGAAGATTCAACTGCCAAGAAGGCATAAAAATAATATACGTATTGTTGCAAAGAGAGAAAAGATCTGAAAACTGAAGAAAAAAACATCCTAATTGTGGTCACCCCTTACAAATCCATTATTGACACATTAATTTGTCAACACCTTCAAAAAAATAACAAGACGTCACCCCAACCCATAACAAATAATTGTAAACAAATTAATCCCAGTTTTAAATTAATTACATAATTTGGAATGAAGCTTATCACAGATCCACCACGGCCCCCTACACTTGTGCACAAGCGATGGGTACAGGAATATAGCCATTTTCGTGGGTCCAACGGACCGAAACACTACGGTGGGTTGCCCCGTTGGCTGTGCACAAACGATGGGTACAGGAATATCCCCATATCACGGGTTCAGTGCGGCCCATACACTGTGCACAAACGATGGGTACAGGAATATCTCCATATCACGGGTTCAGTGCGGCCCATACACTGTGCACAAACGATGGGTATAGGAATATAGCTATATTCGGGGGTCCAACGACCGAAACTTAACGGTGGGTTGCCCCGTTGGCTGTGCACAAACGATGGGTACAGGAATATAGCCATATCCCGGATTCAGTGCGGCCCCATACACTGTGCACAAAATAATCGGGGGTCCAACGGCGTGCACTGTATGGGGCCGTACTGAACCCGGGACATGGTTATACATATTTTAATTCCTGTAACCATCGTTATTTCCCAAAAATGTATTATAACAATGGAGTGTTTGAAGAATTATAAAGCAAACTATACAGCTAAAAATCCTGCAATTTTCTACCCAGAAATAATTTAGTCAGTCATGACTAGAGTTGGGGAAATTCATTTGGACTGTATTTTACTACCTTGTATATAATACAACAGTTGGGTATTAAAGTCACCTGAAAGTGATATTTTGTCAAAATAAAGCTTTTGTCACTAAAATATGTGTTTTGATGAGTGGAATATGAATAAACAATTAACTAAGGTTTAAAGCAATTATTTTCCATGTTATTTACAAATTTGAAAATAAGCCCGACCCGAGAGGGCGCTGTTCGTGACGTCAATCGAAGTGCGATGAATCGCATGCAGTGCCAACACAAGATAGTGACGCTTGGCGCAAGCTAAAAACCTGCCCTCAAAGTTGATACAATACCTGATTTTTTTACGTTAGGCAAGTGCTCCTTTAGGTTCGTTGTGCTTTCAGGTACCTTCTTCGACTTCTCCACCAGCTGGAAAACTTGTTGGGATGGCGTCATGTTTTAGAAAAGAACTTTTCTCTTCATGTCAAAAAGTGTAGTGTATTCCGGATTTTCGTAGCATCGTTAAAAACAATTACTCAACAAATTATTTTACTGTTCAGAAACATATACTCTAATGTTTGAAAAAAAAAAATCTATTTCCAGGTGACTTTTAACCATTGTTTTCAATAAATTCGTTTCTTTTTGTGAGTTTTCTTCTTTGTTTTGAGAAAACAAAATTCTTGTCGGATGTTTTGCTGCTATATTTCCCAAATCCAAAATCTGAACTGATTAGGAAGACCTTGGCCACTCTCCATACTACTCATCTTTGTCAACCGATTTAGCTTCATTAGGTGTGCAAAAATACTTTCTTTTTTTTAACATGAAGGGCCTTTGGCGAGTGAACTGCCAAGTAGGCATAAAAATATGCTTATTTTTGCAAAAAGAGAAAAGATCTCAAAATAACAAACAAGACCTCAAAATAACAAGACATAAAACTTGTAACCATCATCATTTGTGCACAGTGTATGGGCCGCACTGAACCCGGGATATGGCTATATTCCTGTACCCATCGTTTGTGCACAGCCAACGGAGCAACCCACCGTTAAGTTTCGGTCCGTTGGACCCCCGAATATGGCTATATTCCTGTACCCATCGTTTGTGCACAGTGTATGGGGCCGCACTGAACCCGGGATATGGGGATATTCCTGTACCCATCGTTTGTGCACAGCCAACGAGGCAACCCACCGTTAAGTTTCGGTCCGTTGGACCCTCGAATATGGCTATATTCCTGTACCCATCGTTTGTGCACAGTGTATGGGCCGCACTGAACCCGTGATATGGGGATATTCCTGTACCCATCGTTTGTGCACAGTGTATGGGCCGTGGTGTGGATCTGTGATACGGCAATATTCATGTTCCCATCGTTTGTGCACAAATAATTAAGCCTGGATATTTTCATTCCTAGGACTTGTCGTAACTCTTTGTGAAATCGACCCCAGGGTATTCCAGAAGAGCACTCATCTCCTTCAAATGAATTAGATTCCTTCTGTAAACACCTTTTAATTTTATGTCGTCAAAAAAAAGGGGTGGGGGGGGGGGGCTCCAAGGACAAATTCAGTTTTCTGATGCATTATTTCCTGAGATATAGAGTCCCTAATGAAATTGGGATCAGATACAAGACTCTTCCCTCACGTTAAAGCGAAATTTGAAACATTACGTAATCGGACTGCAAAAACGAATGGGTCTGTAATTTCCTGAGATAAACTTTCAGTTATAATTATTATGATTATTTCAAAATGGGAACACTAATTATTTTAATAGAATTCCCTCAAATTAGTTGACTATTGAGTCCAACACACATCTAAACACAGCTAGTGTCCATGTTGTCATATAGTGTAAATTCCCATTAATTCAGCAAACACAGACACTCTCAGTGTAATTCCAATGTAGCTTTACTCATTTTTATTGTCAACAAATCCAAATTCAAACTTTTACAGATTACAAAATAGTCGAAATTAGATTCAGTTTCTTTTAATAAGTTAAAGATGCTATGTCAGATTTTTGACATTAAAAAATATATAAAAATATATTATTTTGTTTGAGTGAATGGTATTTTTCAAAGAGTATCACCCGCTCTAACGAAAAAATGTTTAACTTTTACTTTTAATGGTCAGGAACCATGACACAAATTTAAAACGTTTCTTATAAAACACATAAGAATTTGTCACGTGATATATTGTCGGGATCCCGACAAAAATTAATTTTGAGCACTTTATTTCACTGCTACTAATAATTGGCGGACTTTGTCGAGCAATGGCTCAAATGAAAGCTTAAAACTTTCTCGACCCCCATCAAAATACCTATTGAATTTTAAATCAAAATTTTTGGGTCAAATCGGCAAAGAATCTGACATAGCATCTTTAAATGTTTATAATCATTAAAATTTACATTAATTTCATTATTTGAAAGTGTTACCTTTAGCACTGAAAAGGGATGGATACCGTCCACGTTAACACAATAGTTTATAGAGCTGCTTTAAAGGCAGACAATGCTGCTTAACACAGTCAGGTAAGCACAAATTTAGCATGACACCACCAATCAGAAATGATGTGTATGCAACAGTATTTTGTCTTGTAACCTTTTATTGGTAAGCCAAAAAGGTGCTATGATTAGCTTGATGATGGGTTAATAGAAACCTCTATGAAATTGGGCCTTGCTCTTTTCAACTCCAAATTCCAAGGTTGTCCCAACTATATGTTGAGCCCAAACTTTAGTAAAATTCACTATACCAGCGGCGGATGAAAACACTCAAAAGATGAAGTAAACGATATGCAACCTTTTACAAACCATTCAGTAAATATTCAAAGTTTTGAAGAATTTATACATTACAATAAATTGATAAAAGAAATTCCCGAATTTCACATCACAAGAAGTTGATATAATAGTTTGTATAGTAACTGTACATAATATAAAGCGTCACCGTAATCACTTTGAGTAACCCAGCATCATACATAAAGAATAGCTTTAGTTTTTATCTTAAACTGTACAATATAATAATACAAGAGTTTCAAAATAATAATAATTTAAAGTTTAATAAAAGATGACCACAATCATTAAAGTTATTAACGGGAGATGGCTCCGAATAAAGACCGAAAAAGGGTTAGTTGCAAACTTGCAACTGATTAGGAAGATCTTGGCCCATCTCCATACTACTCAATTAGGCTCTATTAGAGAACCGATTTCGCATCCTCCAATTAGGTGTGCCCATGCTTCCTTGTGGATTATGGAATAAAATCCACTTTTTTGAAACATGAAGGGTACATTTTACCTTAGCCTTTGGCGAGTGCAGTCTTTACACCTTGACTCATACTGATTCTTTTAGAGAATCACTCGAAGATTCAACTGCCAAGAAGGCATAAAAATAATATACGTATTGTTGCAAAGAGAGAAAAGATCTGAAAACTGAAGAAAAAAACATCCTAATTGTGGTCACCCCTTACAAATCCATTATTGACACATTAATTTGTCAACACCTTCAAAAAAATAACAAGACGTCACCCCAACCCATAACAAATAATTGTAAACAAATTAATCCCAGTTTTAAATTAATTACATAATTTGGAATGAAGCTTATCACAGATCCACCACGGCCCCCTACACTTGTGCACAAGCGATGGGTACAGGAATATAGCCATTTTCGTGGGTCCAACGGACCGAAACACTACGGTGGGTTGCCCCGTTGGCTGTGCACAAACGATGGGTACAGGAATATCCCCATATCACGGGTTCAGTGCGGCCCATACACTGTGCACAAACGATGGGTACAGGAATATCTCCATATCACGGGTTCAGTGCGGCCCATACACTGTGCACAAACGATGGGTATAGGAATATAGCTATATTCGGGGGTCCAACGACCGAAACTTAACGGTGGGTTGCCCCGTTGGCTGTGCACAAACGATGGGTACAGGAATATAGCCATATCCCGGATTCAGTGCGGCCCCATACACTGTGCACAAAATAATCGGGGGTCCAACGGCGTGCACTGTATGGGGCCGTACTGAACCCGGGACATGGTTATACATATTTTAATTCCTGTAACCATCGTTATTTCCCAAAAATGTATTATAACAATGGAGTGTTTGAAGAATTATAAAGCAAACTATACAGCTAAAAATCCTGCAATTTTCTACCCAGAAATAATTTAGTCAGTCATGACTAGAGTTGGGGAAATTCATTTGGACTGTATTTTACTACCTTGTATATAATACAACAGTTGGGTATTAAAGTCACCTGAAAGTGATATTTTGTCAAAATAAAGCTTTTGTCACTAAAATATGTGTTTTGATGAGTGGAATATGAATAAACAATTAACTAAGGTTTAAAGCAATTATTTTCCATGTTATTTACAAATTTGAAAATAAGCCCGACCCGAGAGGGCGCTGTTCGTGACGTCAATCGAAGTGCGATGAATCGCATGCAGTGCCAACACAAGATAGTGACGCTTGGCGCAAGCTAAAAACCTGCCCTCAAAGTTGATACAATACCTGATTTTTTTACGTTAGGCAAGTGCTCCTTTAGGTTCGTTGTGCTTTCAGGTACCTTCTTCGACTTCTCCACCAGCTGGAAAACTTGTTGGGATGGCGTCATGTTTTAGAAAAGAACTTTTCTCTTCATGTCAAAAAGTGTAGTGTATTCCGGATTTTCGTAGCATCGTTAAAAACAATTACTCAACAAATTATTTTACTGTTCAGAAACAAGAAAAATCTATTTCCAGGTGACTTTAAACCTTTTTTTTCTATAATTCGGTTCTTTTTGTGAGTTTTCTTTTTTGTTTTGAGAAAACAAAATTCTTGTCGGATGTTTTGCTGCTATATTTCCCAAATCCAAAATCTGAACTGATTAGGAAGACCTTGGCCACTCTCCATACTACTCATCTTTGTGAACCGATTTAGCTTCATTAGGTGTGCAAAAATACTTTCTTTTTTTTAACATGAAGGGCCTTTGGCGAGTGAACTGCCAAGTAGGCATAAAAATATGCTTATTGTTGCAAAAAGAGAAAAGATCTCAAAATAACAAGACCTCAAAATAACAAGACATAAAACTTGTACCCATCATTTGTGCACAGTGTATGGGCCGCACTGAACCCGGGATATGGCTATATTCCTGTACCCATCGTTTGTGCACAGCCAACGGGGCAACCCGCCGTTAAGTTTCGGCCCGTTGGACCCCCGAATATGGCAATATTCCTGTACCCATCTCTTGTGCACAGTGTATGGGCCGTACTGAACCCGTGATATAGGGATATTCCTGTACCCATCGTTTGTGCACAGTGTATGGGCCGCACTGAACCCGGGATATGGCTATATTCCTGTACCCATCGTTTGTGCACAGCCAACGAGGCAACCCACCGTTAAGTTTCGGTCCGTTGGACCCCTGAATATGGGGATATTCCTGTACCCATCGTTTGTGCACAGTGTATGAGCCGTGGTGTGGATCTGTGATACGGCAATATTCATGTTCTCATCGTTTGTGCACAAATAATTCAGCCTGGATATTTTCATTCCGAGGACACGTCGTAACTCTTTGTGAAATCGACCCCAGGGTATTCCGGAAGAGCACTCATCTCCTTCAAATGAATTAGATTCCTTCTGTAAACACCTTTTAATTTTATGTCGTCAAAAAAAAGGGGTGGAGGGGGGGGGGGGGGGCTCCAAGGACAAATTCAGTTTTCTGATGCATTATTTCCTGAGATATAGAGTCCCTAATGAAATTGGGACCAGATACAAGACTCTTCCCTCACGTTAAAGCGAAATTTGAAACATTACGTAATCGGACTGCAAAAACGAATGGGTCTGTAATTTCCTGAGATAAATTTTCAGTTATAATTATTATGATTATTTCAAAATGGGAACACTAATTATTTTAATAGAATTCCCTCAAATTAGTTGACTATTGAGTCCAACACACATCTAAACACAGCTAGTGTCCATGTTGTCATATAGTGTAAATTCCCATTAATTCAGCAAACACAGACACTCTCAGTGTAATTCCAATGTAGCTTTACTCATTTTTATTGTCAAAAGAATCCAAATTCAAACTTTTACAGATTACAAAATAGTCGAAATTAGATTCAGTTTCTTTTAATAAGTTAAAGATGCTATGTCAGATTTTTGGCCCCAAACATTAAAAAATATATTATTTTGTTTGAGTGAATGGTATTTTTCAAAGAGTATCACCCGCTCTAACGAAAAAAAGTTTAACTTTTACTTTTAATGGTCAGGAACCATGACACAAATTTAAAACGTTTCTTATAAAACACATAAGAATTTGTCACGTGATATATTGTCGGGATCCCGACAAAAACTAATTTTGAGCACTTTATTTCACTGCTACTAATAATTGGCGGACTTTTTCGAGCAATGGCTCAAATGAAAGCTTAAAACTTTCTCGACCCCCATCAAAACACCTATTGAATTTTAAATCAAAATTTTTGGGTCAAATCGGCAAAGAATCTGACATAGCATCTTTAAATGTATATAATCATTAAAGTTTACATTAATTTCATTATTTGAAAGTGTTACCTTTAGCACTGAAAAGGGATGGATACCGTCCACGTTAACACAATAGTTTATAGAGCTGCTTTAAAGGCAGACAATGCTGCTTAACACAGTCAGGTAAGCACAAATTTAGCATGACACCACCAATCAGAAATGATGTGTATGCAACAGTATTTTGTCTTGTAACCTTTTATTGGTAAGCCAAAAAGGTGCTATGATTAGCTTGATGATGGGTTAATAGAAACCTCTATGAAATTGGGCCTTGCTCTTTTCAACTCCAAATTCCAAGTTTGTCCCAACTATATGTTGAGCCCAAACTTTAGTAAAATTCACTATACCAGCGGCGGATGAAAACACTCAAAAGATGAAGTAAACGATATGCAACCTTTTACAAACCATTAAGTACATATTCAAAGTTTTGAAGAATTTATACATTACAATAAATTGATAAAAGAAATTCCCGAATTTCACATCACAAGAAGTTGATATAATAGTTTGTATAGTAACTGTACATAATATAAAGCGTCACCGTAATCACTTAGAGTAACCCAGCATCATACATAAAGAATAGCTTTAGTTTTTATCTTAAACTGTACAATATAATAATACAAGAGTTTCAAAATAATAATGATTTAAAGTTTAATAAAAGATGACCACAATCATTAAAGTTATTAACGGGAGATGGCTCCGAAAAAGGGTTAGTTGCAAACTTGCATCAGTGGGTTTTCAATCGGACGAGTTGGTCTTTGAAAACGCGTTTGGAACCATTTGTTATGAAATGAATACGGCTAGAAAGATATGGTGAATATGGTCTAAAAAGTAGAATAATGATCAACACAAGTATGACTCAAAATTGCATGCACGATTTTCCTTTCACAGTCGGCCATTTTATAGAGTCAACATTTTGACCCCCAAAATGGCCGACCGTGTTTCTTCGCGACGTAAAAGAAAACCGTGCAATATCGTGGCATGTTAGTGTGGATCATTATATTCTACTTTTAAATTATCTATCTAACCACTTGCATTTCATAACAAATGGTTCCAAATGCTTTTCAAAGACCAACTCGACCGATCCAAGGCAACGTGTTCCTTTAACACAGTGTCTTCTAAGATGAGAACAAAAAACCGTAAAGGGGCTTTTGTAGATAATTAATAAGCTACACAGAGAAATACTGCTATTGAATTCAGCTTATACCAACATAGCCCCATGTTATATTATGTTTACACTTTCTTGGATTACTTCCATGCTAATTTAGCAGCAGCCGATTTCACGAAACGCTAGGATTAATCCTAACTCGAGTTAGAACGAGTAACTCATCCTAACTTAGGATGGGTTAAATGGGTCATACGTCTATATATATGGAACTGAACTCGTCCTAAGTCCAAAAATTTATCCTAAGTTATGATGAGTTTCGTGAAGTCGACCCCTGGTTAATGTTTGGCAAATAAATATTAGTGGTTAAAACCATGCAGATGCCAAACCAACACTCGACACATGGCATGCTTATGGATGATACTCAACCCCCTCTCTCTCTCTCTCTGTTGCACAAAAGAAGCTCTATATCTAAGATATTAAATACATTAATTGATGTGCATGTTGGCTCTTAGTCTTGGTTTCAAGACGCTCACGTCTCAAGTGATAGCGGGAATAAAAGCGCCCTTTCGTGGCGAACGATTCGTTGGGTGCAGCGGTTTGTTATAGCGATTATAATTTCGTTTTAATATAGTTTCACAACTGGAGCGTCTTGGAACCATATTATGAAATTGCTCCTGGCTGTAATATGGTTTAAGTTTGGAATGCTACGACCCTGCGAGCATTGACGTTGTTTCTCAAGGACGTCGTCAACATTGAGCATACCACCAAGGACTTTGAACAACTGTCTCTAAATGTGCCAGAGCCTGGCACTAGTCCAGACTGAAAGATGACAACAGCTGATCATCGCTACAACCTGAATGATGTTGTTGACATGAAACAGTTATTAATAGAACTGTCTCTGGACGTACGTGTAGCCATCTTCATTTTTGTTCCCTATGTCGCTACGTGCTCAAAGCGTGTGTTAAACCAATACTTAAAGGCACCAGACTAGCACCTCAAAAGTGTCGTTACACTGAAAAGTCCTCATGAGGGATGCTGGAACAAGATGTTGTTCTCCCGATTAAGACCTACGGCTCTTTGCTCGCATGGTGAAATTTACTAAGAACCCAAAAGCAAAATGGAAGTAAAACTGATTTCAACACCTTTTCGGTGACCAAATTCGCGGTCCATTTCTTGACTTGATCGTTGTTGTACTTTACTGATGAAGCACTTCTCCTGCAGCCTAATGACATTGATACTCCATCGTTCATTCCATTGACGTGCCTGTAAACCCACCAGGGAGCAGTTGTATAAAATGTAGACAGCATTCATGCATTGTTCGAGTAGTCCCAATTGCTCCTCATCGGGAGAGAAACTTCTGGATTTGCTTGCGAATCGAACCACTTCTCTCTAATGAACTGTGCGCAATCATGACCTGTACATGGGTGAGATGGGAATACACAAAAGAACGGCATCAATAGTTTTCATATACACACAAAATCAGAGGTTGTCTTTTCTTACTACAATGTTATCTCAAGATGATCAACAATTCTCTGAAAGTTTGATTGTTCCCTAGTTTCAATCGAATAGAATGAATTTCAATGTGCAACTTCAGAAAACTTCTACACATACGAGGAGGTGTGAGAAAAAGGAAGATGGAGGGGGGGGGGTTGCACACTGTCCGATAGGAGCAAAGATTGGAAATGGGTGAAGCTAGGGGAAGATGGTCATGAAGTAATGCTTTACAGCACTGTAAAACATTATACACAAACAAAAACCGAATTAAAACGTGAGCAGAAACAACCCATTTGGCAGCTTTGTCAACAACAGCTTTGTCAAAGCGCCGGCGCGGCCTTCAAAGGCCTCCATTTTGTATGGTTTAGTTTCTTATCCTTTCTTTCTGTTCTATATAGTATAAAGATTATAACCAAGTATCTATATTTCTCCTTTACTTTCATAAAGATTCCCCCTTATACCCCCTTTAATTTGCAGAATGATTGTGGTTGAAAACGTGATACCCAAAAGTAGCATCCCGCCAAGGGGGGAATCGTTAGAGTGCTGCGTCCCGCAGGGACAAGAAGAGCCTTCGGTGTGATGTGATCGCTTATTAATACAGTAGCAAGTTCAACCCTAAGTGTTTTTTTCCAGAGTGGCCTGGGCCCAATTTCATAGCGCTGCTAAGCACAACAATTTGCTTAGCATGACATTTCTTCCTTGATAAAAACAGGAATGCCAACCAAATTTCCAGTCGTTGCATGTTGCGTCTTACTGGTATTCAGCTGTTGTTTGCTTGCCCTGAAAATCACGTGGAAATTTGGGTTGGCATTCCTGTTTTTATCAAGGGAGAAATTTCATGCTAAGCAAATTTGTGTGCTTAGCAGCGCTATGAAATTGGACCCAGGTCGCTCCAGCATAAGGAAGATGGCAAAGGCTAGTCATCACCCCTGCCCTTTCCCATCTCACATAGAGAGTATGGGCCAGCGGATCGACTGTTGAACTTAATGGTTTGAAAGCAATAAAAAAAACATTGAGAGCGACGTGCCTAAGGAAAGGTATACAGTTCGGGTACACTCTTCAAGTTGATGGCAAGATAAACTACTGGTTGGGAGCCTACAGCAGCTTTCGATAGTATAAAGCTTTCTAAGACACATTCTACTTCGAAGTAATGTACATATGTCAAAAGATTTCAGTTTTAATACCCCAAAATTTGAATATGAGAAGCATTACTGCAGTAACACTTCTCATATTGCGTATTCCTTAGGGATGATGCTTCCAGCGTTACCATATTCGCTCTGGATTTTCAGCGATATCTAAAAAAAACGCGACCACCTTCTTGAAATTGAATCTTCACATGTTAGTTTCATATAGTGTACATTTTTATTTATATAATTGAATGGTTTCAAAAACTAAAGGTACTTTGCCTTTAAGGCCCTTTAAATGTGTGTTTTCTACTGGAGGTTTTCTCAAAGAGTAGTCTCGATCCATTCAAAGAAGTTAAAACCCGTAAATGCCCAATAGGATCCTGAACGTAGTTTTTGTTACACTTCAGTTTGAGCCTCTACCAAGACTTGCAGTGCTCAGGTTACCTTCCTCACACAACATGCCTTGGTTCCACTTCATGGGCCTACTGCTTTTAATGGGAATAATACACACGGTGACACTTTCCGGAGAGTAAGAAATCAGAAACGCAATACCGAAGAGAGCCTGGCATCTAATGCAAACAGTTACGCTTTGGTGTTGACTTGAGCTGATGGAGGTCCATCAGGTTAAAGGGGGGGGGGGGGTCAGAGTGCCACACCATGTCGGCAGACCCTTCAATGAATCTTGTCACGAATGCACGGTTGTTTGTCCCCTCTCTGTCCCCAATCTTGATCTAATAAGAGCTGACGGTAAACCATGCTGGACCTTACCGCCAAAATGGAGAAGCGGGCATAATAATTATCGTACACAATTGCATTTGCCGTTCGCCATTTTAAAAAAAAGAGGCCCTCCATTAAAATGCACCACCACGGAGTTTGTCAGCTGCTTCGCTGATAATCAGAGGTCGCTTTAAGCGTCCCGAGACCCTTGGGAAATGTATAGATGCATGGCTGCTCACGTTCGAAACGAGGAAAGTAAAAACAACCATTTACATTTCCCGGCCCCAAATAACGATTAATTGATCTAAAGCTATTGAACTTGGAGATTAACTTAGAATCCCCGTTCTGTTTGTGTACGGAAATTGTTTTCCTATATACGTCGTAATGCAAGTCTAAATTTAAAGGCACTGGACGTATGTGGTACACAAGTTTGTGTGCTTTCAGATGTCAAATTACAAGGCTTCATGCAGGCCTTTTAATATTTGTTTTATACCATTAACAGCTCTCCAATGCTCATTACAAATTTGAAGCTAAGGATAATTTTGAGTAATTACCAATATAGTGTCCAGTGCTTCCGACGCACTTTTGGTTTTACCTTGTCCAAAACGAGAACAATATATAGCTTGACAATTACTGATTCTGCGTTAAAGAACAAACAGCAATTTCACAAGGTAAATAGTGTATGAAGCCACGTTCATGTGATGAATGTTTGAACAGAGTTCTCAATTCATTAGCGACATCATCCCTATAGGAATTGGAGCCTAGGTGTGTTTGCATGATTACTGCAACTCATCGCTACTGCACTTTTGGCTGTCATTAGTTTGTGATCAAAAAATGTGTGATATAAAACATTGTGAAAAACGGCTCCCTTTGAAGTGGAGTAGTTTTCGAGAAAGAAGTAATTTTCCACGAATTTGATTTCGTGACCTCAGATTTAGAACTTGAGGTCTCGAAATCAAGCATCTGAAAGCACACAACTCCGTGTGACAGGGGTGTTTTTTTCTTCTTCATAATTATCTTGCAACTTCGACGACCGATTGAGCTCAAATTTTGAGTGAGAAGACTGGTCTTTGACAATTATCAATATTGTCCAGTTCCTTTAAGCTTAAGCAGTCAATCGAGTTGAAATCAAAGAGTCAGTTGTTTGGACAGTATACAACGAACCAATGAATAATTGTGCACCTTTTCTTTTTTTGTCAATAATAATTATAGTAGGTCTATACTCGTATCAAGAATACAAACTATACGAACTATTTGTTTCCAAAATGAACTTCCTTGTCAATATTACATTCCCCCTGGCCTGACCACAATGAAGCCATGTTATTAACAGCATAGACTTTATAATTCAAATCTAGGGTGGAATGTGGAGGATTCAGAGGGGCTGAGCCTTGCATTAAAAGAGATGAATATTTTGATGATTCATCGAGTTACGTCGTCATGTTTTTCAGAGAACGCTGAAATCTGGTTTAGCTTACATAAGCCAAAGATTTTGTGCACTTTCATAAACATGCTTTTAGGCCCTAAGAAATCGCAAATAACATTATTTATTTCAAACAGAACTATTTATCACGATAAAATTACCAGGTACCGGGTTCGTGGAATACTGATTTAGCTTACAGCCAATGACAATGTGCAGGTTCGTTGACATGTTTTCTTCGATGGCTAGAGAGAAATAAGAAATCGCAAATAATATTATTTCGAGCAGAAATATTATTTCTCGTCGGGGTAAAACTGATAGGTATCAAGTTTGTGAAATATAATCCTTGATATTGAAACTCGTTGTAGAGATTTTCGACCGTTTGCAATCGCGAAGAGTTTAAGTTAACTCGTAGCATCTCATACTTTCTGAAACTGCATGATGGAAAGATCACTCTTTTGTTTTGCAAAAAGTGTTGGCGACCAATGACGTAAAGAAACCGTCTGTTGCCATTAATCCTTCGCACAACACTGAAGATGCCTGCAAAGTACAAACACGTAAGGAACGCGTTAAGTCCGGATATATCTTTTTTTTTTAATCAATCACGAGCGTGGTGATTGAGTTCCCGCGAAAAAAATATTTAAACCCAGTTTGTTTCTAAGAAAATATTTACCGCGCCTTAAAGACACTGGACACTCTTGGTAATTGCCAAAGACCAGTCTTCTCACTTGGTGTATCTCAACATATGCATAAAATAACAAACCTGTGAAAATTTGATCTCCATTGGTCGTCGAAGTTTCGAGATAATAATGAAAGAAAAAAACACCCTTGTCACACGAAGTTGTGTGGTTTCAGATGCTTGGTTTCGGGACCACCAAATATAATTCTGAGTTCCCTAAATCAAATTCGTGGAAAATAGGAGACTTTCCAACGCTAGGTGGCAGCAGACATACCGGGTAAATTTCCATTGTTTACGTAGTTCTGAACATGCGCATAATTCTGAGAACAATGGATTTACCCGGTAAGTCTGCTGCCCTCTATCGTCCCAGAAAGTCTCCCATTACTTCTTTCTCGAAAACTATGTTACTTCAGACGTGGGAGCCGTTTCTCACAATGTTTTATACTATCAACAGCTCACCGTTACTCATAACCAAAAATTAGGTTTTATGCTAATAATTATTTTGAGTGTAATTACCAATAGTGTCCACTGCCTTTAAAGGCACTGGACACATTTTGGTTATTACTCAAAACATAATTATCATGACGTGACATAGAGCCAATTTAGTAACGAGCAACGGAGAGCTGCTGATGGTTAGTATTGTGAGACGTGACTCCCCTAAAAGAAACGTATTTTTTTTCGAGAAAGGGCAAATTTCTCACTAAAACATTTGAATCTGTGCATCTAGAAATACACAATTTTGTGCAACGAGGGTACTTTTTCACATATTGTTATTTTATGGATATGTTGGGATACACCAAGTGAGAACTGGCCTTTGATAATCGCAAAGGTGTCCAGTGCCCTTAAGAGGGGCCATTATGTAATTTGCTTATGGCGTGCGAACGGCAGGCCGAATTTGGAAAGAGTGTGAGATGGGGGAGTTAAGTTACAAAGGCAAAGTTACACAAGTTCGTGAATATTTATGTTCACACTATAAGGACCCAATGTAACATCATATCTCTTCTTAAGGCCTTGTCACGCAGGGCATATTACCAGGCAACTTGGAGGCAAGCAACTGCACTGTATGAACAAGGAGCACTTCTCACCAGCACAAGGTAGTCTACATTCTTCTATCTGGAATTGTTATTCCACAGAAAATAATGAGAAAACTGAAATGTGAATGAAGTTTCTATAGTTGGAGAGTGTCTGGAACTGATTGCCCGTAAATTGCCTCGTTTGACATGGCCTTTCGGCCGAAAAATCCATGCGTCCGTTCGAGCGTTGTGCGTCATACGTAAAAGTAAAGAAGAAAATAATACCGCCAAAATGTATCTGAAAAAACCCCAAACATGTTTCATTCAGTGACACAGGTTTCAGTTAAGAGCGTTTAAAATTAATGAGAAACAAGCGCTATCGACCACAAGCTAAAAATAATCTCGACTCATTAAAAAGTACATTAGTCAGACTATCTTGTTTACACTGATGTGGACGGATGTCTATAACCCCGCCCCACCCCCAATCCCCATCTCACGACTCGCAATTATTACATTAGTTTTTTTAGGTGGCGTTATGTGGGGGCAGACAGAGAGCATAACATCATTACTTATATTTTTTTTATCACATCAGATGTTTCAAAAGGTCTTAGTTCCAACCGTTGGCTTGGACCCACACATCAACGAGCAAATATACAGGTGCTTTTTTATTATTTTGTGTGAGAAATTATCTCAAAAACTACGTTACTTCAGATGGAGCTGTTTCAGAAGTAGCATTTTGCAACATCTTATACTTTGATGTTTGTGCACTCATAAAAATGTAATAAACATGACCAAACTAAATAATTATACAGCCTAAAGTGGTTTATTCCATTGTGATATTAAAAAGCAGTTTAATTTAATCGTTATAGATACTGGTCACCGATACCTGAAGCCTAATACAGACAGATGGGCAGCATGAAAGGATTAATCCATCGGGGAAGAATTGGTGAGGTGGAGGGATTTCCCCTTACGGACGACTGCCTCTAGCTATTCCAGGAATCACATTAATTTATGTATTTTATGGTGAATATATTGTGTGCAGCAGCATAAATAATCTGTTTTCCCCACAAAGCTTTCCATATTTAGGGCCTACATGATTGTGTTTTATGTGCAATATTGGTAATCACTCAAAATATTATTTTAAAATAACTTGGTCACACAGAATCAAATAACTTCAGGCCTAAAACCTTTTTTCGCCATTTGAAACAAGGGTGTTTTTCTTTCATTATTCTCTCGCAATTTCTTTGACTAATAATTTGAGTCCGCAATTTCACTTGTTATTTCATGCATATTAAGTTGCAATACACAAAGTGACAAACACTATAGTCTTTGACAATATTACCAAAGGTGTCCACGGAAGAGGGAGAATGGCAATGATGAGTGAATAAGCAATAAATCCACTGTTTGGTCATATCTTAAAAACATTTATATATTCCTTGAAGACACTGCAAAGAAACCAAATCAAGCCAACTGTATTACAGAAACACACACTTATTCCATGCACATGTCAATCTCATAATAGTGGTAATTTCAAACACAAGGTTAATGCCATTAATTTGCAGTCCTTTTCTTACGGTATGTATTTTATGCAAAAGGAACGATAACTATTTTATATGGGCTGCATTTTTTGGTTGATCGGGTATCAATTTGGTTTGTGACCTCATAGGGTTACTGACCGTTACCCAAGCGATGTTATTACACCAGATGATAACTACTTTGAAAAAGAAATTACCTTCAAGATTTGTTTTTTCGTTTTCGTGCCATTGCTGAAATACTCAGAGATTATTTTGGCGGGAATTACACATCAAGGTGATGTTGGCCGCGCATTCATTTTACGGGCGCTGGAGCACACACTGTCGGTAACAAGCCTGTTCGGTCATCTATCAAAAGGAGCTTTTTACATTAAAAGTGTTCTATATTAGGAAAGAGGACTACGGCCATCTGCAATGCGTTCATACCGCCGCTTAAAGACACTGGACAAGTTTGGTAATTACTCAGATTAATTGTTGGCGTAAAAAACTTACTTGGTAAAGAATAATGGAGAACTGTTTATAGCAAAAAACATTGTGAGAAACGGCTCCCTCTGAAATGAAGTGCCGTAGATTCTGAGAAAGAGGTAATTTCTCACTCAAACAATAAAAGACTTCAGCTGAAGCCTTTTATTATGCATCTGAAAAACACACAAAGTAATGCAACAAATATTTTATATTTTATTTATCTCTTGCAGCTTCGGTTACCAGTTGAGTTCAAATTTTCACAGACTTGTAATTGTAGGCGTGTGTTGTGAGAAAAAATGGTCTATGAAAATTAAGTCTTGCACACTCATCATGGTGTATCCATTTACAGGGGGAAATTGCCGAGTGACTGAGATAAGCAATTATATTGAGCCAGATTTTCACAGGTTTGTTTGTGCATGCAAATGTTAGGATACATCATGGATACAGCAAGGGAAAGTACTTGTCATTGACAGTCGTTAATACCCAACGTGGCCAGTGCCTTTAATGAACAAGTATGAATCGGCAAAGAATCCAAACTGGCTCTCTCTTCTGCGGCCGGTGATTAGTAGCTAATGGCGCCAACTTTGATTGCACATACAATCAGCTGCTTCATTATTTACACACAAAATCGCCGATGGAGCTTGCGGGTGATGACGTCATCACCTTGAGGAAAAAAAACACCGCCATTAATTGCTGTGTTTGTTTCGCGTCGCTTGATTGATTAGGGTATTTTTTGTTGTATTGTTTATAGCTGGACAGTTCGCAGAATTAGCACGCATCGGTCTGCTTGAAGTCGCTTAAATTGCTTTTACAACAAATTATCAGAGATGTAGATTACGAAATATCTGAAGGACAGAAACTGCTTTAAGAGTTTGTCCATGACGTCAACTACTAATATTATTAGGTAATACTGAACAAACTGTTTGTTTGGTGTTATTGTTAAAATCTGATGGGGTATTAGTTGTTGTTGTTGTTGTCAGAGCACTGCTTATTGTTTTCATGGCACTCTTAGGACTGAATATGAAACGGTGAGCTCCACAGTGGGGCTGTTATTGCCACATACGAAGTGTGGACCCGAGAACAAAATACTAGTTCAAATAATGTAGGGACTTGAAAAGCTATGTGGACTACTTATACATGTCCACGCAGTGTTCTTTACAGTGTTGAAGAATAGAATTGTCCGTAAGTGTGCAAAGCAAAATAGTTTCCACACAGTGAATGCAACACATGGTTGTGTTGAGTGGGGTCGGTGTTCCTGGCGTGGGTAAAAGCATGGAGCTATAAAGTATGAGATTTAAGCTATACGAGTGGAATCTGAATCTTAATCTGACTTTATAGTCGGAAAAACATCCTGGTGGAAACATCACACCAACTTGGGTAGCTAAGGTTTGGTTTGCACATCATAAGGGTGAAGATGGTGATTCATTTTTGTTCACATAGGGTCAACAGAGCTTTCCTAAAATTAAATGAAGAGGGCGATACATTGGTGCCATTAATGATGTCAGGTGTGAGACAGTTCTGGTCTCAGTGATTGCATGACTGCCGTCTGAGTCATGGAGTTACAAATATGCTACCAGAAATATTAAATGACTTACCACTGTGTTGTCAATCATGTCCAGCCCTGCTTTACTACCCCTCCTAGGCGAGAAAACCCCGGTATCCGCACTCAGGGTTCTGTTCCTCTTCTTCATGTAGTTTCTGAATACAGTCAAACCGAACAGCACGGCTGCCGTGACGAGAAGGAACACAACTGACGCAGTGATACCCACAACTAGGTTCCAGGAGTACGGTTGGAGAGGCCCACCGGTCACAACGGGGGCGTTGCTGGTGGGTTCCGAGGCGTTGAACACCCACTGGTCACCCGAGGGTTGGGGCGATTCCCCCAGTGGATCTGTGAGGAGTTTGTACAGAGTTTCCTCTGTGACATGGGAAGAGGAATGGGCACGGTAAGGCTGGGCAGTCTGGGGGTACTCTGATGAGCTATTTTCTAAGTCCATACTTAGTCTAGGTTAGGCACGCAGGCGAGGTGAGAAGCAAGTCTAACCAACAAGCAAAGCGTTCCACACTAGCAAAGCGTTCCACACAAGAAAAGCGTTCCACTGCAAAGCGTTCCACACTAGCAAAGCGTTCCACACGAGCAAAGCGTTCCACACGAGCAAAATGTTCCACACGAGCAAAGCGTTCCACACAAGCAAAATGTTCCACCAGTGGAGGGTTCCGCCAACCAACAAGCACGACCCGTGCAAAAATCTGAGCTGGCTGAAAGTCAAATTATACGAAATCCGGCTTTAGCGTGAGGCTAGCGTCATATGCGCCACAAATCCTGCACATGTTGGTCTCAGTATAATCCAACACTTGTTTACAACTTACATTGTTTTCATTGTGAAAACTCTTAGAGACTAAAACAAAACGTGGCCAATAAAATTGCCTCCCAGGTGAAAGCACAATGCCTTTTGTTTTGTACCGTTACATGGTTACATTTTTAACCATGTAAGAAAAAAACAGTGCTGTGTATACGCGAGTGCAAAAAAATACAGCTGTCATAACAAAGTGTTTAATTACCATTCAGATTGCGTGTCTAATTTGCACCAAGCCATAACATAACAGCCGGACACGTGGATTGGTGTCGCGTCCAAGTAGGCCAAAGTGTCATAGTCATGTGATATAGGCATCAACGCAGGTTGGCGATGACTACATCGAAAACCCCAAATGAATTAATAGCTATCCAGTGCGCGATGGGCAGCGATTGGATCACTTTCACTGAATGAAGTGTGTACACGCAGCTAGCAGCATGTATTTATTGTGTAGCCATAAGCTACCCGTTAGTACACTCGCCGCTTCCGTCACCGACTTGTTAACCGACGCATGTGATGGAAATTGCGAGCATCAACGATGTGCACTTCTCAGACCGTTGAGGCATCAAGCCATCCGGACTATCTTGTGCAAGATGTGGTATCCCATAGGGCACACTGTTCACGATATAGGGAACAAGTGTAGGCTAGATCACAGGCTTTAATGGCTGCTGTAAACCCCATGTGGATGGAGAGCAAGTTGTACTGAACTGTACCGTCAGAGACAAAGTGCAGGGTTCTTGCCACGCGGGAGATAAGACAAAACAACAAACTTAACAAACTGTAACATTTACTAAAACAGATTTGTAGTAGTACCACCGTGAAGAAATATTTCTCTCATTCAACCACAATCTATTTAATTTGTTGTTTGGTTTGCATTGCCTTTTTATACCTTGTCTTTACGTTTCTAGTTTGTCTGTCTCGACTGTAGAATAAAATCCCTTGTTGCAGTGAATTGTGTGCTATCAGATTCCCGAGAAATGCTTCAGGCATGAGGCCTTTCTCAGATTCAACTTTGTGGAGAAAATCTAGAAAGTTCATTCGTACATTCTCTAGATTGCTTCAAAGGGGGTCGTTTTTAACATTTAATAATATCAACCGCCCTCTAGTGTCAATCACCTTGTACGTTTTAAAAAGGCATGAGGCCTTTCTCAGATTACAATTTTGCGGTGACAAATAACCCTTTCTCTTAAAACTACTTTCGTTTCTAACAACGTTTTATAAATCCAACCGTCTTCTAGTGTTCACTACCAAGTAAGTTTTCTGGTAATGTATTATTTTATTTTTTAC
Organism: Asterias rubens; assembly: GCF_902459465.1. NCBI lineage: Eukaryota > Metazoa > Echinodermata > Asteroidea > Forcipulatida > Asteriidae > Asterias > Asterias rubens. The sequence continues at coordinate 30,136,965 of NC_047062.1, forward strand.
CAATACATACCTAGCCTGAACACCTGACGTCACACATCGAGGCTCGTGAATAACGCCAGAGATATCTGCCGTATGAGTCCATCACACGTACATTTGACCTCGCATCATTTCACATGACCTTAATGAGATTCGCAGTTAAATCTGACGCACATGTGTATACATAAACCCTTGCTCTATGCGTAAACCAATACCTGCCCTTTCCCTTACGGGGGAGGACAGGGGACCAGTCTATGGTCTGCCTAACCATTTTGGTCCCGAAGCCTGTGCTAAGCAAACGTCTGAGTCATACTATACCCATCTCTTTTTGAATCGGCCCATTTGGCGCCTGTCCGCAAGTATTTTGAACTTAATCAGTGGTGTTGCCGATATGGGAATTAAGTTTTTTCCTGTGGGCAATTTCGAGGGCAGGGCGACTCACTTCTCGTCCAACTACTTCTGAAACAAATCAACTCAAGTCCACCCCCGCGGGCAGAAAACGTTATTGTACCGGTCGGGGAAAAAAATGTATACCCGTATTTTTAAGGCAAATATGGATGTCCTGTAATGTTATATTTTTGTTCGAGAGCACAAGTAATTTATTTGCAGTGCGTGCATCTTCCGCACCGCAAAGGGATATGCTATCTTTGTTGGATCTATGGTATTCATACAGTTGGGTTTGCAACGCAAATCCTCTATGAATAATAGTTTTTGATCATGATTGCTGGCGAGGTTGTAGTCTGTGAATTCCCCCGAGTCATAACACAATACCGAGGCGTATTTTAGCAATCCTGACCAAAAACAGGTTTCTGTATGACGTACAATTCACTGACCAAAACAATTTATCCAGACACAGTTTGTGACGTACATATTTATAGGCCTATCTCTTGAAAATCAATGTTGTAAACAACCTTATTTATGTTTTCAAGAGAATTAAGGCTTTGCAATTTTATCAACATTATTGGATTGGGTATGCTTCAAGGTTTGTAATTTTCAAAGGTTCCATATTTTACTTTGTAACATCCGCCATCTTGAAACCAAGCCTAATGAGCCAACAACTCGATTACGATTTGGTCGGAACAGCTGCGTCAATGTTGTTTTCCCCTCTACGGCCCAACCTCACCTCACCCTTCATGAACAAAGGAGAAACGAGCAGTTTCCCTTTTCTCCCCGCAAACGGAAAAACCACACCATCCTCTCAGCTTTCAACGAGTTATAAAGGAAAATCAAGCCAAAGAATTGTGTCATAAGGTGCAGAACAAATAATGACCCTTTATATTAAATAGTTAACTTATGAAACGACAGAGGAAGACAAAACACGATTTGTAAACCATAAGAGTGTTTGTAGGCTTTTGTGAACATTTGTTTGTATTTATTGACAATATCAATAAGTGTTCAGTTCATCAGCAATTAGTTTAATTAAATAGGTCGAATTGAGGCTTTGAGTTTCGAGTAAATATCTTAACAATATCTTCACCATAGATATAATCAACTTAATTATTTAATTTCAAAGAAAATTAAAGCATATGGCACATTCAGCATATTTTTTTTTTCAATTTACATAATATAAATGTACATTTAGGAGCTTTTATATACAAACTAGTTATTTGTACAAATGCACTTGTTTTAAAATATACCATACAATCAAAACTTTCTAGCTAATTTAGCACGAGCTTTGATTGTAAAAAAGCAAATCATAAAACAATATAAACAAAATTGAAATAGAATTTATGATCAAAATTACATTGCACGTCTAGAAGCAATAGTAATACATTCTACTACACTGCAAAAACTTGGGTGTTAAAATAGACACATTAGTGAAAACACCCGTGGTGTCATTTTTAACACCCCAGTTTTAGCAGTGTATCCACAAATCTTTGCCAAAACACAATAGGGCTAAATATTGACCTCTTTTATAGGACATGGCATTGAGAAGATTGATACCTTAAGATGTTCACATTATCATAAAATTATTTTAACCCATGGCCCAAATTCATAGAGTTGCTTTAAGCAGCCTAATTTTGCTCAACAACTGTATGCTAAGCAGAAATGAGCAGGATACCAGTCCCAAACTGTACATGTGACATGGTGTTAAGACTAGTGACCGTGTTTTGGTATTTGATAATCATTATTGTGTTGTGCTTAGCTTCCTTTTTGTGCTTAAGCAGCTCTAAGAAATTGTTGCTCCCAGGATAAAAATCTCACAGAGTGGTAGTCGGGTAAACCAGATTCTGATTAAACCATAAGTCTGATATAAAACCAAACAAAATGAAAGGCGACTTTTAATTTCCCATTAATTACCTATTGATCTTTTGTTGGTTAACGGATGTGGAAAACAGCTGTTGGTACATTCTAGAAAGTCTACAGAAAATATGCTATTAATAGAGCTAGACGAGTCACCAGTCTTTCCCCAGGAAAGTTTGGGTACTGAGTCTTTTAATTCAAATAGAATGACAGTTATTTCATGTACAGAAACTACAGTGTTGTGGTGGTTCATTATGATCAAATCACTTTTGGATATATACTTGTCTCCATCATTTTACATTTGAACCATTATACTGTCTACTGGTTTAGTGAATAATTGGTGCACACAAAATTCACCTCAGGACTTGCATGCCAGTCTATGGTACAGGCATTGCACACCAGCCAAGCTACCATGCTACGTGATATCCTGCTTCTTTCTGCTAAGCAGAAAAAATGTTAGCAATATTCTCTGCTTAAGCAGCTCTATGAACTTCGGCACTACTTTGCAATTTGAAAAAAAATGAGACATTTTGACAAAATTCATCGCAGGACTTGCATGCCACTCTATGGTCATTGCAACATTAAGGTTACCAGCCAAACTACCATGTTACTTGTACACTTTTTAACTGATGCCCTGCTCCTTTCTGCTAAGCAAAAACATTTTAAGCAATATATTTGTTTGCTTAAGCAGCTCTATGAAGTTCGGCCCTAAGACATTTTGACAAAATTCACCTCAGGACTTGCATGCCAGTCTATGGAGCAAGAGTTATGAACCCTCTAAGTATTGGGTAAAATGTACCAAGGCATTATCTGCCCTAGAAATGTAGATGGAAAAAAACACCGCTCAGGGAAAAAATCTAACAAGATACTCCTAATCCAATTATGGCTGTTTGATTTGCATGGCAAATCCATGGAAATTGAGTGAAATGAACAAAATTGAATAAATTTGCGCAGGTGAAACAGAGCAAACGAGAGACGGTTACCAAGGGGCAGACATTGATCCAAGTGGAAGCAATCCTCAAAACACCTGCGAGATGGGACGGGATACGCGACTTATTAATACACACTTGACAGGATGTGATAACAAACATCTCCAGATATGGCTTTAAAGGCGTATTTGTAACAAAATATCTGTGTAAAGTTATGCGATAATGCTTCAAAGTCTAAGTCAAGCTTTTTTGGTTTAATAAGGTGCCCTCAAGGTATTAGCCAGGATTTGGTAAAAGGTTGTTAACCTAGTGTCCAAATTGTTGTTCGCTTACAACGGGCCTGAATATGCAACTTATTTAACACACTTTACAGTGATGTGAAAACAAACATCTCCATATTAGAGTTTGTGTTTAAAGGCGTCGTCCAATACTGCATATTTGTTTACAACAGTTTCTGCACTGTGATCAAGCGATTATGCTTCCAAGTCTGAGTCGAGCTTGTTCATTTGATAATGTGCTTTTTAGCCAGGATTCGGTTAAAGTGTGTCCAAATTTACTGGAAATTTTAAAACCTAAGAGTCCAAATTGTAAAACAGGGTGTTCTTATAGATCCGCAGACACCCACTTTGTGTACGCTAATGTTAATCATCATCTACTCATTTACACTGTCTCCTAATAGTTTGCCAATGAGGAATTGACAATTTCTAAGTATTTTTTTTCTTTGCAATAAATTCATCCTGAGGATATTTCGGCCTAATAAGCAGCAATTGCAGCATGTACTCGACAAGCTGAGTGATCAGATTTTAAAGAAAATTATTACGTATACTATTTGTTTATAAATATGATGATATAATTTTAGTATTCAGTCAGAGATGCTATGTACTTTGATGAATGTGCGTGCAGTTTTTTGGTTTGAACTGCCAAATCAAAGTTAAGAGATTAAAGGCATGTGGACACTATTGGTTATTACTCAAAAGAATTATTAGCATAAAACCTTACTTGGTAACGAGTAATGGGGAGAGATTGGTAGTATAAAACATTGTGAGAAACGGCTCCCTCTGAAGTGGAGTTGTTTTCGAGAAAGAAGAAATTGTCCACGAATTTGATTTCGAGACCTCAGGTTTAGAATTTGAGGTCTCAAAATCAGGCATCTGAAAGCACACAACTTCGTGTGACAAGGGTGTTTCTTTCTTTATTAGTTATCTCGCAACCAATAGTGTCCAGTGTCTGTAAAGGGCGAGAGTCACTGCAGATAAGATCCGAGGATAAGAACCAAAATTAAAAAGGTTGAAATTATGTCAATTCAACCATTTTGGCAACACCTGCCGTCAATTTCACTAAACTCTTCCTAGCTTAGGAATAGTCTTAGATTCAGTTCTGTATCCGAGAAATTAGGACGAATTGAACCTATCCTAGTTAGGCGAGTTACTCGTCCTAACTCAAGACAGGATTAATTCTAGGATTTCGTGTAATCGGCTGCTGGAGTAATACAAATTATTAGTATTCACACGTGTCCAACTATTACGAATCAAGTATTATACCTTCATTGCCAGGGAAATTCATTTCAGTTCAAACATGAAGCCCTTAAAGTTTCCTGGCATCCAGCTAGTGAAAATATAAGGCATTTAAAATGGCTTTATTTGTTCATGAAAAAGCAAACACATAAAAAATAGCTATGACGAAACTCTTTCAGTTCAAATAGCAAGCAGCCCTCACTTAAAAGATACTGCAAGAACAATGTCCACTGCAATATAATATCTATACAAAAATACAACTAATTGTAATGAATACATTTACAACAAATACCCGAACAACATAGTTACAGCATGAAATTTTTTCCTTCGTAAAAATAGAATTACCAACCAAATTTCAAACAACAGCTCAAGCAATATGCAACAAATGAAAATTTCAGTGGTTGTTAATCCTGTTTTTACCAAGGAAGAAATTTCATGCTAAGCAAATGTTTGTGCTTACAGGCTTTATGGGCCCATTTCAGTGGTTGTTAATCCTGTTTTTACCAAGGAAGAAATTTCATGCTAAGCAAATGTTTGTGCTTACAGGCTTTATGGTCCCAGGCTATTAACTATTTTGTGCATTTATACCAGTAGGTCCTTTTGGTTGGTAAGCAAATTCTTTTTTCTCTACACTACAATTTATGATCAGCCCATTTATACTTTGTGAGACAGCAATGGGCCCACATAAAATAACAAACGACTAAAGGTTACATACAAAATAATTATACTCTAATACCCGCTGCTAACGAATTTAAATAGTACTGATTTCTTAAACAAAATAATTTCAGCTAATTTCATTTGTTTCTCCGATACGTTAATCTGAGGCAGCAGAAATTTTGTGCTCTGTATTTTTACTTGATCTATGTGTGAACAATTGGTATTAAACAATATAAAAAATTGGGGTGGAACAAAGAGCAAATTGTCTGGAATTTCACATTTGAAAGAGAAAGGCCATTTTCGTTTGCAAAGGGCACTTCCATTGGACAATCTTAAAGTCAATAGGAAACTTTTAAAGGGGCACCGTGGTCGACTTAATTTGTGGGTGCGTAGCAAAACGTTTTTTTTTCTTCCTGCAGCTAAAAAAAAAAAATGGCACAGGTCTGAAATAATCGACAGACACTGACTAAAGACAACAAATTTTAGTTTCAGAATAAAAAAAATTGATCCATACATTTCTGAGAATTCAGTCATTAAGAGCACCTGTTGTGAACAACTGATAACCAGAAAGTCAATTAAATTCTGTTCAGGTTCATTTTCATCGAAAAACCAATTTCTAAAAATGTCCAATATGAGATGAAAAATGATTGGAAGAAATAATTCAATCCCTTCACAAGATAATTAAAATTCTTAGCACCCTGCTGAAATATTACTTAAAAAAAAAAAGGGGGAAACAAATAAATAGAGGGCGCTATTCTATAAAGCAGAGAAGGTCTCTCAAAGGGATTTTGTCCCTCTTCATGCAATTGAATACAACGTTTCAAAAATGTTATTTTAGGCAAAATATGAACTTGCAAAAGTGTATCCTCCTTCAGTAGACCCGATTAAATAAAAATAATAATGAACCGTTCTTGTATGGCGCATATCACGATCACAGAGAAGTTTCTGTACTCAAGTACCTGCAGTGCAGGACTGGAGTATACACACCATTTAAAAATGATGGTGGTTTATAATTTGGTAAAAATAACTGTGTATGCTTTAGTGCGCATAATGAGTGTGCATGATAACATATGCATAAAAATAAATACTGTTACCCTAACACAATATTACTACTGTCACACACACTTATACATTGTATATGTAAATTATGCAAAAGGTGAAGTTTCGGACAGGGTGTACACAAATTTACTGTAAGCAAACTCTTCAATTATGGAGGTAGAAATATTTCTCACCTTCATGCTTGGGCATGTATGCTTCGTTTTCAAAAAGGCAAGGGCACCAAGGCATTTTCTTATTGATAATTGAAGAGTTTGCTTACTGTAAGCAAACTCTTCAATTATGTAGGTAGGAATATTTCTCACCTTCATGCTTGGGCATGTATGCTTCGTTTTCAAAAAGGCAAGGGCACCAAGGCATTTTCTTATTGATAAAAGGGCACCCTATGGGGAATTTGTAAATTTCTTCTAGAGCATTTCAAGGGCACCAAGGCAATGACCAGGGGGCAAGGAGTCAATCGCCTTTGTTGCCTTCTTGAAGTATCGGGCCTGGCCAGTACATACAGCCATTATAATTTGATACTGTGAAATGGTTATGTCCAAACGAGCTAGATGGGAAAATAGACAGGTCTCTTTTGTTTAAGAAAAACAATGTATGAATCCATACTTGGTACACAGGAAACCTGACCCATGTTCACTGCTTGATCGAGTGCAATTTCTTTACAGGCCTAATATTTAAGTTATGTGACGCAGCGTTTTACCCTTTTTAAATCATCAGCTATTATAAGTTTATCGTTATGGCATTTGAGCCTTGGTCTTGGGCGAGGCTGGTTTGATGAAATTTACAAGAAAAGAAAAAAAGAAAAAAACATGAACATACCACATACAAAATGTCTGACTTTGAAATATTTCATGATTCTTTCATATTTACATATAGAACGAATCACCTTTCATGTTTTAGTTACTAGTACAATTCATTTCAGAGCAAACGCGTTAATGAGTTTTGTGAGGGGAACTGCCACATCACTGAGGTTGGTTTAAACCTCAAGGTTTAGCCATCTTTACCAAGGTTTCCGTCCCTGAGGTTGTAACCTCATCAAGGGTTAGTTCATTGAGGCTTAAAGGCACCGGACACTATTTGTACTAACTCAAAATAACTGTTAGCATTTGGTAAGAAGCAATGGAGAGCTGTTGATAGTTATAACACAATGTGAGAAATGACTCTCTCTGAAATAACATAGTTTTTGAGAAAGAGGTAATTTCTCAAAAATATATTAAAAGACTCCAGGCCTAAAGCCTTGAGTTAGGCATCTTGAAAGCACACAAATTTGTGCCACAAGGATGTTTTTCTTTCATTGTTCTCATAATGCAAGTTCGCTGATAAATTGAGTCCAAATTTTCACAGATTTGTTATTTTATGCATATGTTGGGGGATACAAAGTAAGAATACTGGTCATTGACAATTACGGAAGGTGTCCAGTGCCTTTAATAACAAAGGGTTATCAGTTAAGAAAGGTCTAACTCATTAAGGTTTACCTCATTTATCCTCACTGTATTCGTGTATAACCTTCCTCCAGATTCACCTTAACACACTGCAGCTCAACTACCACATGAGGCGTATGACCTCACTGGGGCTTGACATCAGTACTTTGCTGTCTTTGAAGGCTTGAAGGTCCACACTTGTGTATCAGAGTCATTGCTGCAGTGTCTTACTACTAGCCCCCTCTGTGGTAAATGGTCCAAGCACAGACCACTCAACTGATGTCTCAGTCTGCTGCCCTCTCTTGTCCACTTCTGTCAAGTTGAAAAAGGGGTCAAGAAACTTATTTAAATATAAGGGCTAGAAATGTGTAGCGTTGAAATAAAAAAAGTCAAACATATGAAACCAAGTGAAAATTCTACTTGAAGAATTAATTTAAAATGTTCAACTGTGTTTTTCTCAAAATTGTTCAACGACGCCCCTGTTGAACATCACATCAAATGAAAGCTCATAATCGCTCTAAACAACCGAAAGAAGGGGGGGGGGTATATATGGGAGTTGTAGTTTTTAAGTTATGACCGTTTATCAAAGTCAACTTGATGTTATGTTGGTGGTCGCTAATGACCCCCTTGAGCACTAAAGAGTTAATGACTTTTCAACAATTTTGAAAAACATTTTGTTAAGTTTTGTTACTAAAAAAAGAATAACCATCAAATAAAATAAACACAAGCTTGGCAAAAATTCATGAAATCAGTTGTTAACAAAATAAACTCCTAAACTTGTAATCAGAATCTTTGTAGTAATGTTAAAGCCTGCCAGTTATCCTGTCAAAATAAATCCTTGAGAAGTCCATGTGCAAAACTCATCAATTAATTGTGATTGCATCTGCCTTTCTCATCAGGTTCATGAGCACTTGACAAATCATCCACAATCTCACGACTGCATGCAATGACAGTGAGTCACATACACTTGTTCATATATATTTATATGAATACTATTTAGTTTGCATTATCTTGTTGTACATAGCTACTTCTTGTGCTCTATTAAATTGAGCCCAGATATAATGCCCATCCAAAGTTATGTTTATCTTGGGGGCGTGGCCCAAGATTTTAAGGTGTGGCCCTAAGATCTTAGGGGTGTGGCCCCAATGTAAATCTAGCCAAATTGTCTTCATTACTTAGAAACAGGACACCAAACAAATCTCATTGAACAACTGTACTGCACAAGTTATTCATGTGATGGGATAGGCTTGTTCTGAGTGGAAATTAACTAAGCAGTTTCATTTCCACTGATGCCCTGATGAGTTTTTACCCATTGAAATGAACTGTGACAAACCTCTCAGTACTACTCTCCAAATGTAAAAGAGTGAAAAATACCACTCTTTACTTTTCGAGTTTTCCCTCATATGGCTCTTTAAAAAGAGTGGTGGTTATTTCACTCTTTTAAAGGGGTTTCACTCCAGGACAGAGTGAAAAATCACTTTAAAAGATGCAAACTTCAATCTAAAAGAGTGGAAGACCACTCGAAAAAGAGATGTCCCTCATATGGCTCTTCAAAGAGGGCTTTTTCACTCTTTTGCATTTAGATATTGCAAGTTCAACTGAAACTTTATGGGTTAAATTAGGATAACAGAATAGAAATACCTGTTTAATTTCGTTGCTTTGGCAAGATGTAAGATAAACTCTCGTATCAGGCACAGACGAGCTGACTGTAAGACACTTGAACTGCTGCTGAACGGTGTCTTCCTTCGTTAAAGACCACGCCTACAAATCGGGTAAAAGAAATAATCATTATAAATCAAAAGTCAGATTGTGGTGGGATTGTTAAAAAGTACACACATGAACAGTCTGTAATGGTGTCTTCCTTCGTTAAAGTCCACGCCTACATATTTAATAATTATGAAAAATAAATAAAATTATAAAATGAAAAACCCATGGTTTCATATAACTAATTTATATTCTCAAATATCAAATAGTAAATCGCAAGTAATATTGAAAAAATAGGGAAAACATAGGGCTAGATAGCTCAGTTGGAAGAGCCGTTTGGTAAATTTTTCTTCTTTCAACCCCAAAGTTAACATATTATCCTGACAGAATTGGATGAACAAAATCATTTGAACAACTAACTCTTTTGCTATTATGAATATTTCAAATGTGAAAAACTATTTTGGCTCTCTTGTTGAACTTTGTGGACTTTCTCAGATGATTTTTGAACGTGTACAAGTTCAAACTCACAGTTTGTCCCTTATCAGTGAAACCTGCCATGGGGCATACATATTTATCAGAATGAATATTGGAAAAAAAACCCCTAGATTTTCAAGTCCCTTGTTTCTTAATCCAAGATAACATGTCCGAACAATTAACAGTATTATAATGACATGTGTCCCAGACAAAAAGTAAACACTGGTCAGTGAGTGTCATCTCCAGCCCCCCCCCCCTCAAAAAAGAAGAATCTTCTATCACAAATAACTATGATCAGCTAAAACCAACCTGGTTTTCGTCCTGGAATTCACATGGTATAATAGATGGAGCCCACGTGGTTCCGGTTGTTTTAGGGGCCGAGTCCAGACATAACTCCCCCTGCTGTAGCTTCCCATATTGCACATTTCCTGGAGCAGGAATTCTGCAAACCAGGAGTTGAGAAGAACTTGTTAATCTTTAATTGCATCAAATTATTACAGACAAAGGCTACACATTGACATACATATGTTTTACATAAGCAGAGTGTGGGTTTGAATCCCCAGCCGTGACACTTGTGTCCTTAAGCGAGACACTTATGCTTCGTCCTTCGGATGGGACGTTAAGCGTTGTGTTATGTAACGCATGTAAAAGAACCCAGTGCACGTATCGAAAAGAGAAGGGGTCGCCCCGGTGTCCCTGGTAAGATCGGCAGCACCTTGTAAAGCAAATTACATGGTGCTATCAGAATTAGGTCTCATAATTCAAACGTAGTCCCACATCTGGCAGGAAATACTGTATGTTACAGCGCCAGGAGCGTCACTGTCACTGGGTGATGGACATGTGCGCTATAAATAAGAAGCCACAATTATTATTATTATTAACATAGGTCTATAAGTAGTGTTTGAAACTTTGCATGAGTGGAGTATATATACTTGAGTGTTGAATGGGGGAAAAAAGAATATGCGGATATTAAGGGTTAACATTTATCAATTATACAAAACAAAAATGCAGAAAAACAACAAATACAGCAACATAAAAAGACACTCGTAAAATGGATGACGACATTTGGTACACTTTAAATAAATTAACTCAATATTACACAAAATTTTTTAAAATGTCAAAATTTTATTTATATATCACACTGTTGTTGCTTGCATCAACTTTCAGAAATAAGGATTCAAGTTTGAATCTAATGTAGAATATAGCCGTAACAAAATCACCCACAGCTCATATTTCAACTCACCTTAACTCTGGATAGATGTTTTTAAGATACCAGTGGAACGATTTGCAGTGTAACTGATTTCTCAATTCTTTTCTGCTTTCCACGCTGAAATGATGAAAGGAAAATGTGTTACTAGTTATTATCTATAATATGACTTGAAAGTTTGGAGTTTGAAAGTGTAAAAATCAAGTAAATTTTGAATAATTTTGGGTTGTACAGATACAAATTTACTAGAGTGGGATGTGAACCAACAACCTCTGGATTAACGTGCTGGCTCTCTACCAACTCAACTGAGCTATCTATATCTAGCCCTATGTTGGTGGTCATCCCTATTTTGAGGTTGATATAGTTTAGTTGGTGGAGCACCGGCTTGTTAATCCGGAGGTTGATGGTTCAAATCCCGCTCCAGTCACATTTTCTTTGTTCAACCCAAATTCTTCAAATACCACAAATAAAAACACCATTCTTTTTTCATCAAATATGTGACAAAAATCAAACAATTTGATTACTGCTTACTTTCCAAAAGGTTTTCCTCTGGCCGAGGGCCTGGCATTGTAAAAGTACTGTTTGTATTCATCCATCCATACCTCAGCGGTCCTTCTCGTATTTCTGGAAAAAAAAACAACAAAAAAACACAAATAATTTAGAGAAGTAGATCAAAAAGCAAGACTTAAAGGCACTGGACACCTTTTGTAATTGTTAAAGACCAGTCTTCTCACTTGGTGTATCCCAACATATGCACAAGATAACAAATCTGTGATTTTTTTTTACTCAATTAGTCATCGAACTTGTAAGAGAATAATAAAAGGAAAAGCACCCTTGTTGCCCTAATTTGTGTGCTTTCAGATGCCTAGTAAAAGGCTACAGGCCTGAAGACTTATAGTATTTGAGCAAAAATTACTTCTTTCTAAAAAACTATGTTACTTCAGAGGGAGCCGCTTCTCACAATGTTTTATAATATCAACAGCTCTCTGTTGCTAGTTACCAAGTAAGTTTTTATGATAACAATTATTTTGTGTAATTAACAATAGTGTCCAGTGCCTTACAAAACAAGTCTGATTTCAGAGTAAAGTCAGGAAAAAAAATCTTATCCCTGGCCGCAAGAAATATTTGCATCCAGGTCATCTCTTGGGATGATGACCCGCTGCCTCTCGTTGAGGTCCTTCCTCTATTGAAAAAAACTAAGCTTTAGAGTTTCCCCTCAAGTCTGTCTTCACTATCACACCATCAGGTGATGTTATCCACCATGTATTATCCGTCTGTATCCTCCACAGGGATGAGGGACTCTTTTTGCCAAAAGGTTGAATCTTGAGTGTAGTTTGCATTCGGAACCATGACATTTTATTTATTATGCGATTGTCACTCGATAAAAAGGTACATACCACACACACACATATCTTTGTCTTTGATTGGTGGAACACGCATCTTTTTGGTCATAATTTATTTTGCCATTAATACTGCAATGACACTCCAAAAGCGGAAACTTTTTTTTGGAAAATCAGGAGCGAATATGTCCATGCAGGAAGACTTCCCTAATAGGAATATACAATTCTCAGATTTTGGAGTAGAAAAACTGATATTTTGTTTACGTAACCACATATCTTTGAAGTGAAATGCTTCTTAAAATGCTGCTGTAGCTCCTAATAAAAGGTTTTCATTTCCATTAATTTTAAGGGCGACTATACCCAGACGTATACCTTCCCTTTAAAAAAAAGCGATTTTGTCAGTCCTGTTCTACAGATTATTTTTCGTGCAGCATTGCGCATTTTCCCCACTGGAAATTTGGCTTCGGGAAATAATCCTGGTCATAAAGTGCAAAGACACAACCCTTGGGTGCAGAGACAAAGAGATCCTTGTATGGATTGTGTGCAATCAGGAGATGGCGTGTGCTCATCTCATCCGTAGGGCAATCAGGTGGCTTGGATAATCTATAATCAGATAGGAATATTATTCACTTTCTGTCTTGAAGGGACTTTGTTTTTGTTTCGGGGGATCAGATTGTTGGAAAAAACGTCAGTCCTCGGGACAGGCTTTGGGTTAGGCCCCTGATTGCATGTTGTTTTCATGCTCACCTTAAAGGGAAGGTTCACGTTTGGTAATTACTCAAAACAATTATAAACTTCAAAACTGACTTGGTAAGGAGCATTGGAGAGCTGTTGTATAAAACATTGTGGGAAACGACTACCTCTGAAGTAACGCAGTTTTTGAGAAAGAGGTAAATTCTCACTCAAATATTAAAAAGACTTCAGGCATGAAGCCTTTTAACAGGCATCTGAAAATAAGGGTGTTTTTCTTTCATTATTCTCTTGCAACTTGGATGACCAATTGAGGTTAAGTGAAAATATACCAAAGGTGTCCAGTGCCTTTAACTTGCACGGATACAATTATTGCAGCATTCACTCGCAGAGGCAGACTCTGTACCTGATATATGTATTAGCATTTCCATCTGGAAAGGTGTACGGGTGCTTCTTGCGGAAAACATGGCCGACTCGGCTACAAGGTATAATCTCCAAGGAACCACCACATTGCCAAACTCGGAAAGATATTTCTGAAAGAAAGGAAACAACAGATAAATATAAATAACCAAGTTTGCTTTGTCTCCTCCACAAATGTCAGAGCTTGTTACATTTGCAGAAAGATAGCTAGATAGCTTTAGTTGGTAGAACAGCAGCACGTTAAACCAGAGTTGTTGGTTCATATCCCGCTCTATAAAACGTTTCCTTGTTCAACCCCAAATCATTGATACAAAAACATGTTGTGAAATTTAAGGAACCATAAGTAGACCTTTGTTATGAACTTTCTTTTATTAAACTTGTTTTTTCAAAATGGACCCATGAGTAACTGACATGAAAGGAAGGCGGCACATGGTAAAAGGGCGATAAACAAATGATGACTAAGTAACGGGAATACACCCCTTTTCGCAAAAGTGAATAACAGCCAGATGTTTGAGAACCTGCTTTTAATATATTAAATAATAAGCCACAAGGTGAACTGAGAGGGTAAATTTGTCAGTAATTTTGGGTTAAACAAAGACAAATTGACTAAAGTGGGACTCGAACTTAAACAACCTTCGGATTACAAGCCACTGTTCTACCAAATTTACTCTAGCCTTATGTTGACAGTCTCCTTTGTTTTGGTCAGTATCTGTTCCCTGAACTCCCAAAACAGGATAGAAACACCATGCTGGCAACATCCAATCTCTCACACACATACATTGGTTTAACGTCGATGATTATGAATTGCACAAATCAAGAACTTGTGATCTAGTCATTGTGAAATCAGCGGTTGGACTGTGTGATTCGAACCCACAACCTTGCGATTGCAAGCCTTGCAGCCTAACCACTGGCCTATCGTGTGTTAACGGTGGTCTTAACAAGGAATCAACTCTTAAACAGCAAATGCACCCCCCCCCATAAAGGGCAAGGAACTTAGAGTTAAAAAAACATAGAGTCATCAGACCATCAGAATGGGTGGAACCACTCACAACAATCTAATAGTCCCCAAGGGAATTGCCAAAAGCGGGAAGGTAGTGACGTTTCATGTTTTTAATAGGAAATCACAAGCAAGCGTATGTTTTGATTTCATGGCCTGCAGCGTACTTTTTGTTTATGAATGGAAATGAAGTCCCCTCTGTGTTTCGCCAGGAAGTCAGAACATAATTATAGGCGGTCACCTTTTGTCAAAATAAAGGCCCATTGATCATAGTGCAATTGACTTTAAGGTGGATGTCAAGCAAGGAAGCAGTTTGGTTTCTCCTGAAGACGAGCAGAGTATACTGTTTGAAACGTTTGACTAACAAAAGTTACAAGTCCAATTGTTGCATGATGTAAGTCAACCTTAGCCAGGTCAAGCAAGTCCCCAAAGGACACCAGTGATTTATTGGACTATAGACCAACCTATCTATACTTTGAAAACACAATTGTTGCATTCTGATTGAAAGACATTGCTGAAATGTCTATTTTTGAATAACAAAAGTCAGTCCAATTGTTTCATGATCGTACCTGAACTGTAGCTTGGGCCCCATTTCATAGAACTGCTTAAATATTTTCTGCTCAGCCAAACTAAGCAGAGTAACAGCCACAGATTGTACATGTGGTAGTTTGGCTGCTAACCTTGTTCTGGTAAATCATAATTTGGTTGTACTTTTGTGCTTAAGCAGCTTTATGAAACTGGGCCCAGGTCAAGTCCCTACAGGACACCAGTGATTTATTAGATTACCAACCTCTTTAGACTTTGAATAAAATGGTTGAATTCTGATTGAAAGACTTGGCAGAAATGTCTGCTTTACTCAATGTGCATGAGGAGGAATTTACAGTGTGGGGGTGCACTGAGGTCAAGCCTCAATAACTCAATTCCCAAAGTGATTTGCAGTCCAAATTCTTTATAATGCTTATTTTAGTTCAGCCGATCTTGAATCTCTTTTACATGGTCCAGGTTTTAGCTCCATATAGAAGATGCTCTATACATCATCATCATCATCATCATCATCCTTCAGCTGCGGAGCAGGCGACTACAAGCTTCTTCCAACTATGGCGATCTTGGGCAAGTGTTGAGATTTGGTTTGGTTGTAGCATGCCTTCATCATCTCCAAGCAGACGTTGTACTGTGTCAGGACTGATGTGAGTTGCCTTCCTGGTCTTCTTTTTCAGAAGGTCGGTGTGTGTAGAGCGTAAACCTTGACAAGTTCATCATCTGGCATCCGAAGTCTGTGCCCAAGAAACTTGAACTGACGACTTCTTACACGCAAGAGGGTTTGAGCTAGTCATAGAGTAGATGGTACTGTCAGTGTGTCAGAATTAGTTTGGGTTTGAACAAAGAAAAACTTACTGGAGCGAGACTTGAACCAAAGACCTCTGGATTAACATACAGGCGCTCCACCAACTGAGCTATCTAGTCCTTTTTTGGCGGCCTCCCTATTTTGTCAATATCTTTATTCGGGGTGTCGCATGCAATTATGTCCTCTATGCAATACTATCCGGAGGACATTATTGCATATGCAATAATGCAGGACAGTTTTGCATATGCAATCGTATCCGCCCGGACGCTGCTGCATAATGCAATTGTGTCCGCCCGGACACATTTGCATATGCAGTTGTGTCCGCCCTGTGCAAAACCGTCCTTGCAGTTAATTAAACGCCCTTGGTCGACGGAACACGTTCACCATTTTTGTTCAAGCTAAGTGCATGTCATGAATGACATGGGAAATGTTCGGCCGTTGGGTATTTGCTGCAATCATAAAACATGTGAATATTCATGCTGCATACTTAGGTTCAGTGCATGCACGCGCGCTTACACGCGAAAATACATGTACAGTCTCATGTACATGTCCACCAGACGGTTTTTGCATAGCCCCGGACACGATTGCATATGCAAAAGTGTCCGGAGTGGACAGTGTTGCATGGCGGACACAATTGCATCTGACAGATCTAGATTGACTTATGGGAACATTGACCCCAGAGGATGGCGCATACTGACGTAATGACATTTACTTACCAAAGTTTTCTCCTCCCCATATATTCATCTCTGTGTCATATTTTCCAAGTTTGTTGAACCAGCCTTTGTTGATAACAAACAGTCCACCAGCTATCATGGGTGTTCTAAATTCAGAAAAAAAAAGTTGAAATAGTTGATAGAGCAGGATTTGAACCATAGAACTCTGAATTATTGTGCCGGCGCTCTTCCAACTGAGCTATCTAGCCCTATGTTAGCGGTCTCTTTAATTTGTCAATGGCTTTGAAGTAATGTGGTTATGAAAAAATATATCAGTTTTTATGCCCCCAAATTTGAATCTGAGAAGCATTACTGCAGTAACACTTCTCAGAATGTTTATTCCTCTTGGGGATTATTCTTTTTGCGTGGACATAACGACTCCAGATGTTTGGAAATATCTCAAAAACGCTACCAACTTTTGAAATGCAATTTTCACAGGTTACACTAAGGTATATCTACAACTATATAGGATTGAAACAAATTGGCAGCCAATTACCAAATGTATACAATCCCTTTAAACACTATTGAAGTTAAGTACCCTTAACTTCAATAAGCAATGCTTCCTGAAAGCACTCAAATAGCAAATTTAGTGCTCTAGCCTATGCCTTCTAATTAGTCTGATGACAGAAGAGTTTGACTGAAGTGTCTAAATCGATCACACAATGCTGATGTTATCCCTTTTAATCAACCAAGTCATAGAATAATGTGTCTTTTCCTACACATGAAGCCACGAATAATCAAGAGGATTTCCTAATTGGGTGCATGAGGGGGTAGTGACCTACAGTACAGCAGAGCAGTGTACTAAGGGGTGCACCACACAAAGTAGGCAACATTTAATGCCCCAAGCTTATTAGAATTTAGTTACGGTTACTTTTGAATAATAACGTTTTTGGGGTTGATAAGTTTAGGCATTAAAGTTGGTCCTGTTTGGCTTGAGTGCCTTATGAAAACTGGCAGCAAGTAAGTTTGGGAGCAAGCCCATTGTCCATGGTTTTTTCTACCTGGGATAATTAGCAAAAATTACAAGCTGACCTGCCAAATTTTAAAAAGGAATCTGAAGTTTAGGAGTAGAAAAAATATATTTGTTTAGTTTTCAAGAGGCAGCAGAGAGTCGACTTTAATTTTTGTTTGAGTGTTTATGAAGAATTGCTTTATTTTTCAGAAATGCAGCTCTCTCAATGTACGACTTTTGCAGTACATACTTGTCCAAAAAACTTAAGTGATGGGTACTTTCGAGCAACTGTTTTCATTTTTTTATGAAAACCTTTGAGGCACATAATTTATTCACAGACAGTTATAATAACAGCTGCATGCTTTAACCTTTTAGAGGCTTTGCGTTTATGAATAAATGAATAAATGTATATTTCATTGGGACTGTGTGTGTAATGCGCTTTATAAGAACAGTTTGCTTTTTCTACTTATAATAACGAATTTCACTGTACTAATATTTGTTTTTTTTACAAGTGACAATAAAACATTATTCTATTTTATATAACACCCAAGCAGATCCTTGCCATTTGATTGGAGGATTGTCCGTCACGTGATAGCAAATAAAAGTACCATTGCACGCTGAGTCACTCACCGTGCTTTTTCGTTCCATCCGAAAAGTACCATTGCACGCTGCCAGCGTGCAATGGTACTTTTCGGATGGAATGAAAAAGCTGAGTAAAAACATCACTGCATGCGCGTTGTCTTCGGTAAAACGCAGCAAGGCATATTAGTAAAATTACTAGCATTCGTCTTCTACAATTAAAAATTGGAGGCCTACGCTTTGTTTGTTTTGAAAGTTGTATCTTTCAATCAAAATGACAAAGATCTACTTGGATGTTATATAAAACAAATAATGAATGTTTTTCATTCGTGCAATGGTGCGAATATGTTCATTCGTTGAAAGCTGGAATGTTCCATTCAACTCGGCTCCGCCTCGTTGAATAGAACATTCCATCTTTCAACTCATGAACATATTTGCACCATTGCACTCATAAACATTCATTATGTGTATACTATTCTATTCTATTCTATTCTATTCTATCATAATCCACCATTACTGGGTGTCACGGCTGAGTGGATAAGAGAACCGAACTCAAGCTCCTGTGTTTCTGTTCCGAGTCCCTGTCAGGACACCTTTGTGACCCTGAGCACGACATTATACTATAAATGCTTCTCTCCACCCAGGAGTAAATTGGTACCTATGAGGGCAGAGATGGTTCTTCTGATTGATTCAGCTTAGAAGCGTTTGTTTGTTGCACAGGCTGTACTCCCCAGGGAGCCGAGATGATTTAAGGAATGAATAAATGACCCAGTGACCAGGGCCCAATTTCATAGAGCGGCTTAAGCACAAAAGTTTGCTTAAGCAAAAATATCCTCGCTTAGTAAAATCAGATTACCGGCCAAGACTCCACTCAATTGTTATGCTAAGTAAACAACAGCTAAATACCAGTCACAAGCAATGTATATGGCATGAAATTTTTGCCAGTTACATGTGAAAAATAAGCGAGCTATTTTCGTGCTTAAGCAAATTTTTTGCTTATGCAGCTCTATGAAATTGGCCCCAAGGGTTATAATGGCGCTTTGAGACACGCTTCGGGTGTGTAAAGTGCAATATAAAAAACGATTATTTGTTACCATTCCTCATACTACAAAAAGGGTTTTAAAAAAAGAGAGGATGTTCTACTAAGATTATCATTGTCCCCATTCATTGAAACAGCCCATTGCTTTTGAGTAACAGCCAGGATTTTCCCCCTCCCCACTTTATCAACCTGTCCAACTTGTAGTACAATTCCTACTTTTCAATCACATCTTATAACGCTGGCCCATTCCCAAATAGCTGCCTGTTCCACCACAATTCTTTAATTCTCATTTCCGAGTTCGTTTTGTATTGGATTACTGCAGTCACACGGGTTGCCGGCAATCTCTAGTGGATACAGTTTCGTGAAATGAAAACATCCCCAGTAGCTCGCCAGAAAATTGACGCCAGTGGCAAAACACAGAATCAATAATCAATTTCCTCACTCAGCATTTTCCGCATTTACAGGTCAGATGTGTCAGTGTGCCTTTTCCCATTTATGCTTGGACATTTTGTTTGAATGGGTCAAAAGATAAAATCGCTGGCCACAACAATTCCCTTAGAAGGAAAAACCGATTGTTTCCCTCAACAGCAAGTATTTGCAGCTAAGAAAACACACTTTGCTGAAGCGTAATGTGAAAGTAATTTGGCTGTCCAAAGTCAACACATTGATAAATTTTATGACAGCAATTAAGCAGGAAATAGTGTCCAACAAATTTAATTGCCCAGCAAAAGAAATAATAGCAGTGCACCAGTCACAACACCGTAAATTTCATGGCATTTTGGCCGGTCACAGGTTTCTGCTGAGAGAGAAAGATAATTCTTTGTAAAAGAGGGGCTTGGGGCATAGAGTTTTATATCAAAACTAGAGGGCACACTGGCCTATAAACGCGACCTGGCGTGCGCCCAGGCAGCCATTTTCTAAGTTGACAAAACAGGCATTGCACAGCGTGTGTTTGTGCCGCCATTTTGTAAGATGACAAAACAGCGTCGCGTAGGCGTTCAATAAACAAAAACTCCAAAGTGAAGTTCGTATTCAACGCGCGTACAGAATGGCGCGCGTGTCTCCTTGCGGTCCTGTCGGGGTTGTGCAAGCAGCATCACCAGTGCGCCCTCTAGTTCTTATATATAACTCTATGACTTGGGGTCAATGTTTTGTGATTGCCAGCTATATGAAATCGACCCTGCTTTTTCTCTTCTCTATCTATTTCGAAATTTTTAAATGCTTTTGTGACAATATCTTTTGTTGTTAACTGCTCATATCAGTCTTGCATGTAATGAGATTTTCATGTGAACAAACAACAACACTGTCTTTGACAAGAGGTCCCAAGGCACAGGACACAATTAACAAACAAGCATTCCTATTGGTTACAAGTTTGGTAAGGAAGCATTTCATTGGTTAGGCCAGAGAATGAAAGCACATACCTGATTGGCTCAAGAGAGCTTTTTCTTTTTGATCGCTGGTCCACGGGCATGTGCTCCCACTTAAAGTGTAAACTCCAGTCAAAACCTGCATGACAAAAATACACACAATCAAATGTCAAAAATTGACCAAAAAAAAAACGCTCTCAGTTTACCCAGAAATTATCTTTTATACAAAACTGAAATGTTTGTCCTAGGCTTTTTTGCTATATGGAAGGGCCAAGTAGTTCTTTATGATTTGACTTTCATACACGTAATGGGGATAACAGTTAGGTGAGAAATTGAACCATTCTTTTTTGTGAACATAGAAATCTCAGACTCTTCTTTGTACTTGGCTCACTCACGGTCTAACCTCAAAGCTTACAGGCTTTTTAAACTCTAGGGGCTTGAGAACAGAAGATTTCTATAACAGATGTTAAATTTGCCTCGGGATAAAGATGATTAATTTTGGTTTTTACCCATACACCGATGTGTGTTAGCACTGTATACTTTCCCGAATCCTGTGAAAAAATATCACAGGCATGTTACTCGGGTGGGATTCGAACCCACGACCCTTGCAATTCTAGAGCAGTGTCTTACCAACTAGACTACCGAGGTTTCCGGGTAGCTAGAGGCAGTTCGAATCCTATGTTTTGGCAGTGGGTACCGCAACGATATAATAGATGTTAAATTTGCATCGGGGATAAAGAATCATGATTTCTATGTGTGTTTCCATAGCCTGCGACTTGTTTGTCGCTAGTTATTTCATTGCTTGGATAATTTGTGACATTTTGTTTCAAATCCCCTTCTCCCTCATATTAAGTTAGTAGGACATTTTTATGAAACACTACGACTAAGAGAAAAGGTTGTGACACCCCAGATGCCCTCAAGAGCGATATGTCTGGTTACAGAGCGGTAAATAATGGCGTTATGCAGTGGTTCAGTGCATGATGTCTGCGTGATATGGGACTATACACTGTAGGCTGTTTAGCCAGCTTGTCAAATACACAAATCCCTTTGCAAGGGGGGGAATTCAGCGAGTTATTTTTAGTTGGTTTATGTCTCAGCGCAGACGAGCCCGCAATAAAATGAGGCATGTTAGTAATAGTGAAATGATGTGTACATTAGTATCCGATTGAAAGAGTTATGTGTAAACTATCCTAATTGGGGTATACTTGTACCCTGATGAGAACCCAGACTACTACTGAGGTCATTGAAGGTCCTTAAAGGCACTGGACACCTTTAGTTAGTGTCGAAGACCAGTCTTCTCACTTTGTGTATCCCAACATATATGCATAAAATAACAAATCTGTGAAAATTTAAACTCAGTTGGTCATTGAAGTTGCAAGAGGACACAGAAAGAAAAACACCCTTGTTGTGCTTTCAGATGCCTAAAAAAGACTTTAGGCCTGAAGTCTTTTAATATTTGAATGAGAAACTACCTCCTTCTCAAAAACTACGTTACTGCAAAGGGAGCTGTTTCTCACAATGTTTTATACTATCACCAGCTCTCCCTTGCTCGTTACCAAGTAAAATTTTATGCTTACAATTATATTTGAGTAATAAGCAATAGTATCCAGCCTTTAATGCTTTGTAAAATCGAGCCCCATACTACCCAGGAAATCATCAGAAAATCTATGGGAATTATGAAACCTGCTTCCAGTTGGTTTAATCCCAGACCTTCCAGTTGGTTTAATCCCAGACAAGTCAATGATAATTAGGATGAAGCACGCTATACTGAAATAGTATGGAATTTTTATACAAAATACCCCAACTGGGGTATAATTTTACCCTTAGTAAGAACCCTCTTCTCCTAATGAAGATATTATTGATCCCCAAACGGGGGAGCCCTTGGGTGACAACTAAACCTTCTTCATAATTAGTTTCATCGGCTGTGGTCCGGTCATTGCCCTAATAGTACTACTTTAGTGCGACTGCTTGAAGCATGGAGAGTTCCTTCCTCCATGCTTCCAGCATCTTGAAGTAACATAACAACGAGAGCACATGCTCCCTGAAAGGGATAAGACATTCATTCTCATCCACTAGTTTCCAATAAAACACCAACAATAAAGCGAGGATGTGAACATTAAAGTATTTCGTTTTGTACGGCATTTTCTACACTTTTCTACTACCCTTGGTTTGATTGAATTGTTAGAAACAAGTTAAGCTTATTTGGTTTGGGGTTCTTAACTGGCTTTGTTTGATGTAATTTTTACCAATTGTTACTTGCTGTAACTTTTTAATGGATTTTTGATGTAATTACGCATTTGCTTGTTTTCGGATGGATTAATTTTTTATAATTTAATTTTTTTTACTGGAATTGTGTTAAATTGTTATGCGCTCTCGAGCAGGCTGGTCCTAGAGAGAGGGCAATAATAAGTTCAATAAATTATTATTAAAATTATTTTTATTTGTGTTTCAGATGATAATAATAAAAGTGGCAATTTATAATGCGCCATGTCTGTCAAAAAACCACTCCTGGGGTCGATTTCACAAAGAATTAGGACTAGTCCTAGTCCTAGGAGATATACACATTGCATGGATAGTCCTAAAGTTAGGACGAGTAACTGGTCCTAACTCGAGATAAGACTAGTCCTAACTCTTTGTGAAATCCACCCCGGCACAGGAGAGATGTAGAAGCAAGTGGGCCTATATTGAACTTTATGCACAAAAATAGTTGTTGAAATAAATTTTGAAGCTTGTACATTATGTAGTGACTAGTCAGAAATTTGGAGTGAGTTTATTCCATAGTGCTTGGCCAGAGTGTAAGAACGTTCGAGATCCACTTGAGTGGTGTGTATGTGTGGAAAATTCTTCTAGAGGAGTGGCAAGAGTGTAAATGTTATCGTCAGTGAGCTTACAGATTGAGAGGTACTGTAGTAATTTGCTCGTACAAGTGATTCATTCAGAGTTATCTTAATGTACACAGCTTTATGAAAATGGACGATTTCTAGAAACAAACAGACTCATAAAACGATTGAAAGTATTGCTTTTAGCAAAGGAAATAGCCATCGCTCAAGCCTGTCAACAACAGAAAGTCTCCCCACATCAAAGTCAGCCGTTTTAATTTTGTTTGTTCATTTCCGTTGAGCTATTCATCACACAGCCCCAAGACCCTGCTAAAGTCCCTGACCAAGTAACTTAAGCTGTCGGACGGGCGTAAGAAAAGACAGCGAGGGGAAATTGGAACCTGACTAACGGTCGAACATGAAAATTGCACTGAACCAAAACTTTGATATGTAAAGGATTTCCTCTAGTGGCATGGCTAGACGAGTTTGGTGAATCATGGCTGAGTCTATCAGCAGAGAAGCCCCCCCCCCCATATCAAAGCATCTCTTTTCCAAGGCAAGTGGGATTTCCCATTATGGGGAGCTGAGGTTTGCATTTTTTTTAAGTCTGAGGCTAAAATTATACACAGTGCAGTTGCACTCTGGTTGATAGGCTAAGTCAGTGGGGGTCTTAAGTCAGAAGACATGTTGGACAAATTCCAAGTCACTGTGACTGGCGAAGGTGTATCTTTCCCTTCCAGATTTGTCATAAGAAGTGTGGATAACAAGAAAACAAGAACTTGATAATAGCGAACTGCCTCTAGCTGCCGGGCAACCTGGGCAGTCTAGTTGGTAAGACACTGCTCTAGAATTGCAAGGGTCGTGGGTTCGAATCCCACCCGAGTAACATGCCTGTGATATTTTTTCACAGGACTCGGGAACATACTGAGTACCCAGGTCAAAATTCCAGTTGAACCTAGTTAACTGGGGTCAACTGGTTCAACTGGATAGTGACCAAAGTCGTCCATTTTCCATATTAACCAACTGGGTTGGGCTAGGTTCAACTGTGTTCAACTAGGTTTAAATTATAAACCAGTTGGTGTCTGTCCATTTTCCATATTAAACCAACTGGTTTTAACTGTGTTTAACTAGTTTATCAACTGGTTTTCAACTAGTTCCAGTTAAACCCAGTTTAACTAGGTTCAACTAGAATTTCGACCTGGGTATACAGTGCTAACACACATCGGTGTATGAGTAAAAACCAAAATTAATATTGATAATAGCACTTAAAAACTAACAAATAGTACAAAAACTGCATGAGCTTTCATAGCAACAACTAAGTGCTACCATTAAGCTATTTTTCATCTATTATACTACATTGTAACACAGCTATCTTTATATGGATAAAAAGAATAAACTACAACCATGTAAAATAACCAATCTTTTGTGAGGGAGTGTTGGCTCTGAAAAGAGCTTGTTTGGTCTTGACGCTTCAAACAGAATACTCACTTAATTGAGTCTGTGTCACTAAAACCTTACCTGTAGAGCGAATAACAACATTTGCATATTTCCCTATAGGCCGACAGGCATGATGGCATGATGCAGTAATTCGCTCTGCGTGTAAGTATTCCCTCGTAGATCCACACCACACTACTGTGGTGGGGGAATACTTTGGAATTACTTTTGTCACATACTAGACACTGGAAAGTAACAAATTAGAACCCCAAGTTTTTGCAGTGTATTCACAAGATAGTGAAAGGATGCCATAGCGAGAGTGCAAAATGTGTCGTCACTAAGGTCAAAAGATTACACATCATTAGCCAGACACTGACAGACAAGCTTGTTCACACCATGGAGCTTGTCACACTTCACACTTGTATTTCTACCATTTGACATGTGCTATATGACAACCCATAAGTAATTTATACACAGGGAATTTACATTTTTCAAACTTTCCGCTTTCCTTAACCTGTGTTCGTATAAGGCCTGATATCTGTGCGCGTTGGTGCATTGTGCAGAATGCATATTGCGCAATGCGTTAAAATGAAAGTGTACGACAAGTAAAGCACATTCCATGTATGCGTATTGCGAACTGCATTATCCATAAAAATTATGTGCATTTCATTTTAAAGGATTATACACTACGCATTACGCACAATGCATTATGGACACATGAATTTCCAGCCTAACTCTGACTCGATTTTCTACTTTTGCAATGTTCACATAAACTGCATAATCTTTGTCTGCATCACTCCAGCAAATTGTCCCCTGTAATTGATAAACCATGATGCGTTTGCAAGACTTAAAGGCACTGGAAACTTTTGGTAATTGTCGAAGACCAGTATTCAAACTTGATGTATCCCAACATATGCATAAAACAACAAAGTCTGAAGTCTTTTAATATTAAAGTGAGAAATTACCTCTTTCTCAAAACTACGAGGGAGCCTTTTTCTCCAGTGTTTTATACTAACAACAGCTCTCCATTGCTCGTTACCAAGTAAGTTTTTATGCTAAAAATTATTTTGAGTAATTCATATGGCTTTAAAGGATTGTACACTATACAACACAGACACATGGAATCCCGGCCAATGACTCTAGCAAGGCTTATTTTGCCAGGCGCAACTTGGATGTGAATGTCTAGAGATCCCATGCTGATTGTGACTCACAAAAACAAATTAATAATGCTGCGAAATCCCAAATTAAATACATCAGACAGGAAAACAACATTCCAATTTGTTCTTGTTTTGATCAATGCTATGACTATTGATGTATAAACATCTCCCTAATAAAGCGGAGGATCTCAATTATTAGTCGGTGTGGCTGCAGGTATTGCTGAATGCCAGAGTGCAAAGCTAGAGGTACTCATGTCACTGGTCAAATAGCTGTAAACAACCCGCGTTGAATTAAAAACCAAACCACAATTTGCAGAGTTTATTTCTTGTTCTTTTTGGCCATTCTCTTTTGGTGAATAAATGGAGTAACTAAAAACTCACAATCACAACCTAAAAGAGGGTTTTTCTTTTTAAAAGGACAAACTTTTCATCAAGCTTTTGAATATTTTCCCACAAATTTAACTTTGCTGACTCATGCGGTAAAAACAAGTATGGTAAATGTTACCTCCTCGTAAGTCTGGAGAAGCCCCAATGTACTGAAAAGTATCCATATTGATGACATCTATGATTGGACTCACAACACGGGTAGAATCCTGGTGAGTGTTCATGATGAGTTACACCCACAACATGAGTGTCAGCAGCGAGGTGAGTTTTATGAGTTCCGATGTGGCAATGTTGAAATGTCGGGATGATATTGAGTGCGAATTGAGTGTGAGCCACACCGAGTTGTACACAAAAGTTTCAGGAGTAACAGATGAGTTTCATGAGATGTTAGTGATGGAGGAATGGATGATGAGTCGCAGTGTCCGCGAATCAGATGAGAGTTTTAACGATTGCCCCAAGATTTGAAGCACACACGGTGAGTGTTAGGAGTATCACATGAGTAACAAGTTGAGATGATCAGGTTGAGTTTCAAGAAGTGTTTGGAGCACAGATGAAGAGTCACACAGTTGTAGCATGAGTGTTGAGTTTTCAAAGTCGGTTGGTTGGTTTGTTAGTTGGTCAGATGTTAAGCAGATGTCCAAAGTGGTGACATGTGGATGGAAGAAAAGAGAAAGAGGGAAGATAGAAACCCGGTTAGTGATTAAAAAGCCCATATACACCAATCTCTGCGAAGGAAATATAGCATTAAATATCCACATGAGAAAATTTTATGCTTGGTACGATGTCAGTTAACTCTTTCATGCGCCAACCGGTTGCTAGCAACTGCTCTAAAACCTTCAGAAAAATAGTTGTAAAACAAACAAAACATATCTTATGACAACACAGATTTCAGAATGGTAAATACAACTGTTGAGGGTGCTATTGTGATCTTTTTTTTTGGGGGGGGGGGGGTTGGTCGCCATTTGCAAATAAGGAATAAACATTAATGGAACCATATTATCGAAGCACAGAGAAAAATACAACAATTCAACCAAAAGAACAACCCTTCCTTTAACAGAAACATGATCCTCAGAGCTACACCCCGCCACACAAAATATAAACTGGACAAATGCAGCTCGCTTATCTCTAATTTGAAAGCTTTTTATGTCTTCTTTGGATTCCCTTTGTCGGCTTTTCATTATGCACGCCTCTCCAGTTTCAACACCCTGAAATGTCTGAGACCCTGGGATATGAAAGTTATCAGCAGCCACCATCGAGTGTCTAGCTTACACTCGTTTGATTCCCCCATTGATTCTGATGACAGTTATTGATAAAAGAGAGTTTCAATGTCACTGAAGCATTTCCAGCTTCAGAAATCCGAGGCAGTGTATGGCAAGATATATCAGGCTCTACTACCTTCAAGTAAAATAGTGCATTATCTGTATTACTATGTGCTAGGCCTGAACTGTTCAATTTAACTAAAAAAGAGAAATCAATATTAGGTCTGCCTTGACTGTTAGAAACCCACGTTTTATTGAACAGAAGAAAAGGCAGATACAATTTTTCTAAGTTTTTACTTCTCCTGCTCTATTCAAGCATGATAGTATTTCATATAAAGCTTGTATTAAAAATGTCAAACAAATACGCGTCCTTAATTATCTTTTATCATCTTACTACAGAGCTTCTTTTCTTCTTCAAGAATATTGACCATCATTTTGTGTGGGTTGCCTTGAGTAGCACAAAATCTATACCTGGATTGCACATTTTTTATCCGCCTAATTAAAAAAGCATTTCAACTCTTTGGTATGAAAAATATTAAGTACTGTATATTTATCATTTGTTTTTTTTTACCCTTACACCAATTATTATTGTCACTGTATATTCAGTACTTTCCCGAGTTCTGTGAAAAAAAGTTCACTGGCAAACGACTCGGGTGAGATTCAAACCCACAACCGTTGCATTGCTAGAGCAGATGCCTTACCACTAGACCAACGAGCTAATGAACTTTGGAGGAATGATAAAAGATGAGAAACTATGGTGTGATGATAAGATATGCACTGACAAGAAAAGAGTAGGGTCAACAAGTATGCCTGAATTTAGATAGTATTATTAGTGAGGTTAGGACAGCCACCCATGATAAGCATTGTGATTATGTTAATGAAGTCATCGAGGGAGATGTTTTGAATTGTTTCAAAGGTGTACCTCCTCGTAAGTCGACCATAGCAGCTGTGTAATCAAACGTATGCATTGATATGATATCAATGGCTGGACTCACAATAGTTGTAGGCTCCTGGGAAAAAACAGTGAAGCATTGGGTGGAAACAAAATTCTTAAAGTTTAATAATCGTTTTTTTTGTTATTATCTCAAACTGTTACTCATCTTTTCTGAGGTCAAACTCTACATCTGAAATAAATATTGAGTAAAAGACATGTCATTTATTCAGAGTAGTACTTAAATTCCACCCTTTCTGCATATTATAAGTAGTTCCAAGATCTAGAGAAAAAACAGTTAATTTGCAGTAGTATTTGTTTTGGGGAATTTGAGTAAGATTGCAAAATAACCTCAGCTTTCATTAAAAGTGCTTGATTCTATTACTGGCTACTTCAAACTAGCAGGAATTTCACTTGTATCTTATGCAAGTCCTTGATCTTACACCTCAGCACACCTTGCTTTATCACAATTTGTTTTTAATTAATCTCTTCATGAAAGATACCTAAGCTTCACTCAGAAAACAAACATCCAAATTCTTCACATAGGTGCCAGGCGCTGTATTTACTTGTTCATTTCACTCTTCCAAATCTAGAACACAATTTTCACAGCACACACACTTTTTCAAGATGGTGCGTTATTATCCAATCCATTATTGATCACGATTTCACAAGGCATCTTAAAACATGACAAACAGCTTCGAAAGCCTTGCTTATTTGCCAAGTTTGTCAGATCAGCTGTTACAACATTGTCTCCATGGCACATCTTTAGCAAAGCGACTATACTTATATCACTGATGAAGTACTAACAGGTTTACTGTTAAAAGCACTGAACAGCTTTGAATGTCAAACACCAGTATTCTTACTTGGTGTATCCCAACATAGGCATAAAATAACAAACTGTGAACATTTTAGACTAAATTGGTCATCAAATTTGCAAGAGAATAATGAAAGAAAAAACATCCTTGTTGCACAGAATTTTGTGTGCTTCCAGATGCCTAACAAAAGGCTAATTGAGGTCTGCAGTCTATTAATATTTGAGTGAGAAATTGCCTCTCAGAGGGAGCCGTATCTCACATTGTTTTATACTATCAACAGCTCTTCACTGCTCAATACCAAGTAAGCTTTTGTGCTAACAATTACTTTGAGTAATTATCAGTTGTGTCCAATGCCTGTATCCACAACAGATGGGTGCTTTTGGTGCTGATATATACATTGTTTTTATGAAATATATTTGGAGTATGTTTCGACAAGAGGAGGCCGTACTCCCACTCCTGTTTGGCTATTTTTAAAAATTTTTTTTAAATTGACATAATGCTTTTTTACGTGAGGCTTATGCTGTAGCACCATCTTTTAATTTCTATTGAGAATCTTTGGTTCTAAGAAGAACCAGTGGTTGACAAATCAACATTTCGAAAAAAGTATGCCCTGTTAGTCTTCAGCAACATAGTCCAGCATCCTCCTGAAGACGATCAGAGCATAAAAAAAAAAAAACAGGGAATTGTCAACCACCACCGGTTCTTTTCAGAATCAACACTACTCAACAAGAGATTTACACACGGTGCTACTGCACACCTCAGCGGATTATACGCCCACTATATACAAAGATTCAAATCCTACTTAGAATTCTTTTTTTCTTGAGCAGGTAGATGACTGATTGACGTCAAGCATCGCATGAAACTCAACCTGCATTTCTCATGACGTCATCATGGGATAGGATGTGTGGGGGTTCAGTCTGGAATTTTCCAATGCCTATCTATCAAATGTCAGCTCACGTGGGCCCAATTTCAGCATAGAGCTGCTTCAGCAGAAAATTTGTTTCACAATTTTCTACTAAGCAGAAATGAGCAGGATACCAGTCACAGATTGTACATAAGGAATGATAGTTTGGCTGGTAACCTCATTCTAGTTAGATTAATTTTGTTGTGCTTAGCTACTTTTAATGCAGCTCTATGAAATTGGGTCCTGCTCTTTAAAGGTATAATAGGCTGTTTGTTATAATTACAGGTTGGTTGTATTGTCTGTTTATTGATGAATTAACTAAAGGATGAAATTGAAATCACTCTTCAAAGACAAAAGTCCCTTTAACCTGGCTAAACTGAACATTTTCACAGCTTCAAGTTCGCAACATGGAGATCTAATGCCTCAAGCTTGCTCTTCTATACAAGTCTAATCCATACAGTGGCATGGAAAATTAAAGCCATGGAAGATACATATCAAAACCACACAACGAATATAAAAGATAAAAAATCCATCCAAACAATAAATTTTCATAGGAATTTATGCATGAATTCCCAGACAAGCTTCTCCGCAATCATATTTGCAATTCAGAAATCGGCAGCACACTGTAAGATGCATTAATTAAGGACATTTAATCATGGTTTCTATCGCAGCGTGGCCGCGTAGCCAGTGAATGAATTCTATGGTTTTTTAGTTCCAGTCGGGTCTTGAACAACATCAAATATAGAACGCTATCAATGGAGTGTGAACACCATCCATTATCAAATTACACCGCTACTAATGGGTCCGTGCCCAGACTAACCTGATGGACTCTGTGCAATAAGGGAGGTAGCCAGTCTACATTTGCTTCGCAATGACTATCAAGAAATGTTAGAATACTGCTGGTCGCTGCATCGGCCCCTCGAACTCTCGAGCGTATTAGACCTGAAAAGAATTGAAAAATATATAAATGGAAATACTGCATACAAAAAACTATAATATGATTAAGAGTTATTATTGCTTGTCACTCAAATATGTGCTTTTAAGAACACTTAAGATACAAGATTTGTCAAATTGATTTAAAAGCTGGAAAACATACAGTATGATTGAGAAAAACATATATGGACAGATTATAATATGATAAATAATTAAATTGCTTGTGACTCAATATCTGCTTTTTAGAACCTTTAATTTAGATGCATTGAATGTCAAATTGTTTTAAAAGCTGAGTAAATACACAGTGACCCAGACTGTTCAAGATCAATAACATTAAACATGGGAACTTGGTTACACTGATTTTTTCAAAGCAAAAAAAACACCTAGAAAAACAAACACTTCATGGTATTTAATGTTTGAGAGAAATTTGAGAAGAATTTAGGTGTTGTGTATGTTTCTGAAACCCAGAGGATTGGAATGAGTCTAAAAATCAATAATGCACCAAAAATGGAGCCGCATATTAAAATAAAGGCAAATACAAAAGTGCAAAATGTATCTTGCTGATTTTGTGTTGCCGTAGTACATCCCAAAGTCAATAGTATTTCTGGTTACTCTCTCAATGTAAAAGAGTGAAACACACCGCTCTTTACATTTTGAGTTGTCCCTCATATAGCTCTTTAAAAAGAGTGATGGTTATTTCACTCTTTCAGAGGGGTTTCACTCCAGGACAGAGTGGAAAAATCACTCAAAAAAATGCAAACTTCAAACTTAAAGAGTGGAAGACCACTCGAAAAAGAGTTGTCCCTCATATGGCTCTTCAAAGAGTGCCTTTTCACTCTTTTACATTTAGAGAATAGAGTGATAATTATTATTATTATTACTGGTTTATTGTAAAAACATCTGCTTGTCGCAGTCCAGAGACTGATTAAAATACAGATAATGTTCTCTTGCTATAATATGGATATTATGGGCAGCACATAAAATAGATTGCACATGACGATAGTGGTGCTTTCATAATACATAAAACAGAACATACAAAGAGAACTTTGGTACAAAATGATATTTGTTTTGCAAATTTCCATCAGTCTACAGGTTGTCAACAACCGAAGCAATAACATTTACAGCCATATGACCAATCTTTCATGACTCCACCATCATGAAGAATGACATGAGCAAAAGTGCATTGGAACTTCCGCCTGACAAGTTGATGTTTCGACATGTGAATTTGATTTCACAGACCCAGGGGTCTTTTGCCACAGGCAATTATTTTGAGAGGAAGGGAAACAAACTTTCATTGAGTGAGAGTAAAATTGTTTTGAATCAGTATCTATTATTTTTCTTGTTATGATCTGCTGTGGCACATGCTAACGGCTTTACTCAATTTAGTTATATCTGGCGATCGTTTGCGGGTAAAATTAGTTGATCCCCCTCTGGGGTAAAAATTCAGAGGAAACTGAAGTTGTGACATAAGGAAACAGCTGAGAGTCTTCCCTGACAGATCAAATGCCCATCTGAGTTTACATTCAGAAAGCATAGCATTGGCGGGGTCTATGAATTGAACCGTAATTCTTGCGCGAAATTGTACCACAAGACAAACATGTTGACAGTGAGAGAGAGAGGTGATCCCAGGTTCCAACAAGTTGTTTAACTTAATAATTTGTGCAGTTTTTGCTATATATACTTTTAAAGTATAGAAGGGGTAAATTAATTCATAGAAAATCACTGCTATCCATATTTTAATTTGGCAAAACATTTTTTCCCAACAACATTTTCAGTCATGACTGCTCAAAATACTTTTTAATTCCAAGAAGAAAAGGCTCGTTCAAACATGAACAAAACTATTTAATTTGTGTGACAAGGAAAGGGATTGACTTTAACAACCTATTTCTTAGCTGCATTTGTAACAACCAACAAGTTCTTCACCTTTTTGAAAACCTTTTTACAAACCTTTTTACAAAGACCACAAGTAATAACACACTCCTTCAAAAAGTACCTTTAACCAATCCTACCTCCATGCTTTAACTTGTACTTTAAGCTTGATAAACTATACCCTAGGCCTACTTGTAATCATCTACCCAACTAATAACTACACAGCTTAGGGGAATGATTTATGAAGGCGCTATGCAACTAACGTTTATTTTTCCCAGAAGCTTCATTACAGTCGAAAAAAATCACTATGCTATGCAACTAACGTTTATTTTTCCCAGAAGCTTCATTACAGTAGAAAAAAATCTGTCAGGTAAACTCATCAACTTTTAATCATCTACCCAACTAATAACTACACAGGTTATGGGAATGATTTATGCAGGCTCTGATGTAATTAAAGCTTATTTTTCAGAAGCTTCTATCAGGCATAATATTTCGTCTTCTGAAAAAAAGTAGGAACACTTAATGGAGTGCAAGGGCTGACCTACATGTACACATAGTGTGGGCTTTAATAGACCTTTCTGGCCTTTAAAAAGGTAGTGGACACTGTTGGTAATTACTCAAAATAATTATTAGCATAAAACCTTATAAAACCTTACTTGGTAACGAGTAATGGGGAGCTGTTGATAGTATAAAACAGAGAAACTGCTCCCTCTGAATTAACATGGTTTTCGAGAAAGAAGTACTTTTCCACAAATTTGATTTCGAGACCTCAGAATTAGATATTGAGGTCTCAAAGTCAATCATCTGAAAGCACACAACTTCATGTGACAAGGGTGTTTTTTCTTTCATTATTATCTCGGAAACTTCGACGGTCAATTGAGCTCAAATTTTTCACAGGTTTGTTATTTTTATGCATATGTTGAGATACACCAAGTGAGAAGACTGGTCTTTGATAATTACCAAAAGTGTCCAGTGTCTTTAATAACAATAACTTTTCCCAAGGGCTACAAAATCAATAAAACAGAATTAAGTAGGAAGAATATCATGCTCCGTTCATTACACTAGAAACAAATGTATCAGGTAAACCTATCAAGTTTATTTCCTGCAGTCCTTTTCGATTAGTTTCATTAAGAAGGGGAAAAAAATCGCTGAAAGTTTCCTGACATAAATGACATTTGCACGCAATCCGGCCAAGCACGAAGCCAGTGTCGCCAATCGTGCTAATCAACTAAATTGACATGATGAGTAATGGGGGCCGGTCTGGGTTATATTGGACGGTGTTACTCATGCTGTTACCTTCTCTCTTCTTGTTGCGTAGTACTTTCACCTTTGGGACTTGGCTAAGAAGCTCAGCATCTTCAGCTGTCGGATCAAACACAAGACGATTAAGTAGGTTAGTAGGTTTCCGGCTAATAATGTCAGCTTACGCCATTGATCACTTCCCCCATTTGGTGCGATTGATTGTTCAACTTGTGTAGTGTAATTACACCCCTCAGAAGCAACACAGTGTCACAAATTTGTACAACACATGCACCCCCCCCCCCCAAAAAAAAAAAAAACCCAACAGGGAAGAGAAAGATGTGCTAACTGTGTAATTCAAGTCCTGTCTGACCCAATGTCATAAAGCTATATAGAAAGGTTTGCGGTAACACCATGTAATGACTATCTCTAATGAGTTGGGGTGGTTCTGAAAAGAGCCCAATGGTTTCAACTCGATCTTTCGATCAGTATGCTCTGATCGTCTTCTGAGAACGTTGGTTTCAACTCGACGTTTCGATCAGTATGCTCTGATCGTCTTCTGGAGAAAGCTCTCCAGAAGACGATCTGGAGAAAGCTCTCCAGCAGACGATCAGAGCATACTGATCGAAACGTGGAGTTGGAACCAACGGTTCTTTTCAGAACCACCCCAACTCTTGAGAGATAGTCATTACATGGTGTTACCGCAAACCTTTCTATATTGTATTTCCACCATGCAAAGTTTCAAATCCTACTCATGTACATGGTGTTACCGCAAACCTTACTAGATTGTATTTCCACCATGCAAAGTTTCAAATCCTACTCCACATAGAGCTACTCACAAACAAAAGTTAGTTTTCTTTCAGCTAAGCAAAAACACTCAGGACACTGGTCATAATATATGGAGTGGTATTTGGTTGGTATATTCTGGTAGACATTCTTAAAGGCAAAATTGTTATAAGCTTAGCCAACTTGCTATGCTTAAGCAGCAACATGAAATGTGGACCCGTAAGATGTGTTAACTCTCAATAGCAGACTTTCAGAGATGGCAGCATATGCAAATATATTAGCTTTTGAAATGTTCGCTCGCTCAGATACAAAAACAAGGGAAATTTATCATACAGTTTTTCTGCCGCAACCTGGACCTAATTTCATAATGCCTGTAAGCACAAAAACCTGCTAAGCACAGGAAATTCTTGCTCAGCAAAAACATGTTACCAGCTAACATAGTCAGATTGTTGCGACTCGTGCCCCACTAATGTTTTACTTTAACAAAGGTATTGGTAAAGCATTTTTTTCTCTGCTTAACAGTTTGATGAAGTGTAGATGGCCGACTGGCATCTTAAAGTCTCCCACAGGTCAGCCCTCCTATTGTAATAAATTTTAAGTGTGTGGTCAATTCCTGCCATCTCACTGGTCAATGTTTTAACGTCATGTACATTTTGTATTCAGAGGGGTTGACTTTGTGCTAGATTAAATGCTTGATCACCCATCCATGTCATTGCTTCATTCTGGACAATATTGCAATTGAATAACTTTTGGTCCTGTTTGTTGTGTAATGCAGTAAAAGAACCCAAAGCACTTTGAAAGTGTTCACCCCAGTGTTTCTGGTTTGATTGGCTGTATATTGTGCCACAGCACCTTGTAAACCACTACATGGTGGTATGTAAAGGGATAGGTCTTATACTTAAAAAGCAAAGCTCTTTAATACCTTCCGGGAAAAAACTGAATGTAGAAGCGTCTTGAGCGTCACTAAGTGATCGATATGAGCGCTACATAAGTTGCCACTACTATTCTTATCCCCAACCCGTACACCCACCCACTCTGGTTGAGGAGACATCCAATACTGAAATGACTTTAAAACATGGTTGAACCATATCTAAGTGGAACTTGACAATATCTCCCGCCTATAGTATGGTTTATTTTGTAAGAGTAAAAACAAACAGGTATTATTTTCCAGTTATCAAGTGTCTATACTGCCTATATAAGCTTGCATGTATATCACTTTCCATTCCAGTAGCTTCACTTCAATCCAGTTTAAATATTCATAAGTTTCATATGACACTTCGAGAGAGTTTTCTTTTTCTTCATGAAAGGAATAAAAAGCGACCTTTGAAAGAGGATCTTCCAGCTAAAGAAAGAGGTGGGTGGAGGATTGCTTTTCAGAAACTTGATTACCCCCTAAAACAGCGTTTTGTAACACCCCCTTACTCATTTCAAGGGATCCTTTAGAGATTCCGTAGCGTCTTAAACTACATGATGTGTTCATCATCATAAGACCCATAGGTAGAGTTCCTGGCTTCCTGGTCAACTTACTCTTCTACGTAATTCATATTTATTCTGTGGTTAGGAAGAAGAACCGGACCTCATTCCACCCACCTCCTTAATCTGTCCGTAATTTCCCAAGAGAATTGTCTCACAAATAATATTATCATGACAAATTCTTCATGGACCATTGTCTAGATTGTTGGTGACATATTTCATGATAAAATCTTTACAGACGATTGAACCGATTGTTAGTGACACATTTCAGGACAGAACCTTTCTGACCGACTTTAATGATTGTATTATATGGATAAAATTCGCGACACAATGTCTGTGGTTGAATACAGATACAGCAAATAATGGGAGAGTGTTTCAGAATCTAATAAATCAACGCCAGGTTTTTCCTGTTCAACTTCCAAACCTATCATCCACTCGGCCATTCTACAAACATTTGCCCTATATTATTAATGTAGGATTCTGCCTCATACTCTGGACAGGATAAGCCTCTGGTTTAAAGCGCATCAAAAACTTCTGAGTTATCGGTTATTCATGGCATCAATTTTTTAACAATTTCACAGAGCACTCAGCATTTCCCCTTTTATGTTGAAAACCCCATTTCGAGCAGGTGAAAAGTCGATGGACTGTGAACGCAGAGGGCCTACAATAATCAGTCATTCTTTTGAGATATTCTGTCACCTTAAATGAATTGTAAACAATGAAAATTCCTTTCTTGAAATTGAAAAGAGGCCCCTGACAGTGGAACCAGTGAATTGGAAATTCCAATAATATTTTGGTGGAAGCTTTCTTGAAAGTGAACTGGATATAACGGTAGCTAAATTTTTGTTTTAAAAACAAATTGGTATCATAGCCTTTTTTTATTACCCATTTAAATGTTGAAAAGGTTTCCTGAATGTCAGAGCTGCATTTAAAGGCACTGGACATGTTTGGTAGTTGTCAAAGACCAGTATCCCATCATATGCATAACATAACTAATCTGTGAACATTTTGGCTCGATTGATCATCAAAGTCACAAGAGAATATTGAAAGAAAAAACACCCTTGTTGTGTGCTTTCAGATGCCTGAAAAAAGGCTTCACTGTAGTCTTTCTCAGATTCAAGTATTTGGGTGAAAAATTACCTCTATC
Source organism: Asterias rubens (assembly GCF_902459465.1). Classification (NCBI taxonomy): domain Eukaryota; kingdom Metazoa; phylum Echinodermata; class Asteroidea; order Forcipulatida; family Asteriidae; genus Asterias; species Asterias rubens. The sequence goes on from NC_047062.1 coordinate 30,174,739, forward strand.
ACCAAGTTTGTTTTTATGCTAACTTATATTTTGAGTAATTACCAAAGTGTCCAGTGCCTTTACAGGGAAGGTAAATGTTGGGTAATCACTCTTTATTAATGGCAATAAAAACTTATGCTTAGAAGCCTACAGCACTTTTCGATAGTGATAAAGCATTTCGAGAAACCTTTCACTTGGAAGTAGTGTGGTTATGTAAAAAGATATCAATTTTTATCTGAAAAGCGTTACTGTCAGTAAAGTTTCTCAGATTGTGCATTCCTATTGGGAATTATTCTTCCTGCGAGGACCAACTCGCTCCGGATTTTCAGCGATATCTAAAAAATGTGATGACCATTTGAAACAAATTTTTCACATTTTAGTTTTATTGTAAATGTCTACACACATATATGTAGGATTAGAATAATCTAACGGTTAAAACAACTATACTCTGCCTTTAAATTCATTTTACAAATGATCATGGCATGATGCATAACACAGTAACTCAATTGTGCATCATTCATTAGGGTTTCCAATCTCAGTGTAATGTGCGTCACGACCGAGAGTAAAAAATCAATGTTGGCAAAGATCATGTACCACTGCCGCCTAGCCTAAGTACGGCGCCTTCTTTCCCGAGACTCTATAATGATTGCCTCTCCCAACCTCCAACAGGTTAAAAAAAGGTTTCATCAGGAAATGAACGGAAACTCAACAGCGCTGAATTTTGGAGCAGTGCATGTAATATATACTTTGGGGATGCTAACTGGAAATTGTTCATTTCATAGAAATTCTATTAGTCAAAGTACTTTCCTAGGCAAGTGTTTTTGATGAAACACTAGAGCGTTATCAAACCTAGTTTCTTTCTTGAGAGCTGAATTAGGATTCAATTTTTGAAGTTCAATGACAATACATACTTGTGCATAAATATGTCTTTTCAGATGAAGGCTTTCTCGCCCCCCTTCCCTCGTTCCCAAATCTCATTAACAGCAATGTTTAAACATTCAAAGCCTTACAAAATCCGTAACACTGATAATCCATAGCCCTTTTTGGTCTAAACCTTTCACATGACAGCAGTTAACAAGGGTCCCTTGCTTAATTTTAGTAGGTTTGCAAAATATTACCAAATGTACCTCGTGTGAAAGGACAACAATCTTTATACTGTCCATAAAGAATGGCAAATTTGAGAAGAGCTAACTATTAACAAGTCTGTCTGCAGATTTGTAATTGCAGATTTGTTTTACAGGGGAGCAAAGTGTTTTTTTAAAGTGAAGTGGAAATGAACTGCTGGAAAGTGGGCTAATATGCAAGCAACAAACATAGGCACATCATGTCATCATTAAAGATAAGAAGCCCTCACGCACCATACAGAAAAAGCAATCCTAGAAAGTGACATCCGATACACACTCCTCATTTTGTGCAATTTCCCCATCCTGTAACTCAGATACCAAGCTTGAGAAAAATGAAAGTCCTCACGATTTGTCCCGCAATTTCTGCAACAACTCGTACACAAAATCTTAAGTTCTACCTCCGGCAGGTGAAACCTAAGTCTCTTTGCGGCTAAGAGGTTATTACTGATTCATAACGAGTTAAAGTAGGCCCCTGCTTTTACACATGCACTTTACTCTCGGGGTCGCACATCAAGGAACAAGTGAAATCAGGAATTGTAGGCCTACAATTTATCTAGCCTTTTTAAAAACTGTTATTGAAAATGAAGTTTATATCATACAAAATCGAAGAGTAAAGATATTGACAAAATAGGGAGACTGCCAATATAGGGCTAGATAGCTCAGTTGGTAGAGGGCCGGCATGTTAATCTGGAGGTCGCTGGTTCGAATCCCACTCTAGTAAATTTTTGATCAACCAAAAAAATCATTTAAGAAATTTACCCAGTCAGTTTCCCTTGTGGTCAAATTAAAAATCAAAGAGTGTTAAAAAATGTCAGGGGCTGACTTTTTCAGTGACCATAGGGTGACCAGTCAGCTTGTCATTTCACTTGTCCGCCATGCTTTTTCACTATTCTATGTTTTGGGGTTCCCTTTCAACACTGTGGGAATTATAAACAATCTGTGATTTACATGTAGCAGTAGAGGGTGCTCAATAAACTAAAGCCAGCCGGACTAGCTGAACAGCATTCTATGAATGGTCCTCCAATGCTTGAACTGGCATTTGGTTTAGAGAGACCGCCACCTTCAGGTGTCCCTGGTTAATCGTTTATATATCACTTCACAACATCTAAAGTGAAACCCCTATTGTAAACAGTGAAGTTTCTGATCTCTACCTTTTATAGAAAACAATAAGTCTGGGTGGGGGGAAAGTGAAAGGGTTGAGGACAACATGTGGTTGCTTTTGTAGACATGCTGAGAGTTACAAAGCAGCGATAAAGTGACCCAATTAAAAACCCAGCAAAACAGAGTACAGTACAGTGATTTGTCAGTTGCGATTATCATTAGGGTTGGTGCAATGTACCACAACAGACATTGCGATGATAGGTTGGTGTAATAAATGAGTGTAAGCTGGAATTGAGTTTGCTAATTAGACTTTTGCACAGCAGGAGTGTCCCTTCTGGGAATACATATACAGGTACCCTGCCTTGGGATGTCGGTCTTAATTATGGATCGACTTGTAAGCATGTGAAGTTGTTATTGTAATTCCAGGGCTTAATTTCATAGTGCTGATTAATGGCTGATTAATTTTGTGCTCACTGTGCTAGTTTTCGCTTCATCGCACTGCTATCTGAAAGAACACTAATGGTAACTACTCAAAATAATTATTATCTAAAAACCTTTCTTGATTACGAGTAATGGGGAGAGGTTGATAGTACAAAACATTGTGAGAAATGGGTCCCCTTGAAGTAAAGTAGTTTTCGAGAAAGAAGTAATTTTCCACGAACTTGATTTCGATACCTCAGAATTAGATTTTGAGGTCTCGAAATCAAGCATCTGAAAGCACACAACTTCGTGTAACAAGGGTGTTTAATCTTTCATTATTATCATGCAACTTCGACGACCAATTTAGCTCAAATTTTCACAGGTTTGTTATTTCACGCATATGTTGAGATACACCAAGTGTGAAGACTGGTCTTTGCCAATTACCAATAGTGTCCAGTGTCTTTAAGAAGCAAATTTAAAGGTGAATGAATATACTCACGATCATCACTAAAGTCATCAACTAAAATGATCTCCTTGATAAGATGTGGAGGACTTCTGTTTAATACACTGCAACAAGACAACAAAGAAATTCGACTTAATTGAAAGGTTTATAAAATGACAATATTCGTACTCTCTTAATGTAAAATAGTGGAAAAACACCACTCTTTACATTTTGAGTTGTCCCTCATATGGCTCTTTAAAAAGAGTGGTGGGTATTTCACTCTTTTAGAGAGGTTTCACTCCAGGACAGAGTGGAAAAAAATCAGTTAAAAAGATGCAAACTTCAATCTGAACGAGTGGAAGACCACTCGGAAAAAAGAGTTCTCCCTCATATGGCTCTTTAAAGCATGCCTTTTCACTCTTTTGCATTAAGAGAGTATATGAATCTGGAAAAATAAAATCTTGTTCTTCGCCTTCAATGTTATACACATAATGAATGTTTATGAGTGCAATGGTGCGAATATGTTCATGAGTTGAAAGATGGAATGTTCTATTCAACGAGGCGGAGCCGAGTTGAATGGAACATTCCAGCTTTCAACGAATGAACATATTCGCACCATTGCACGAATGAAAAACATTCATTATTTGTTTTATATAACATCCAAGTAGAACTTTGTCATTTTGATTGAAAGAAACAACTTCCAAAACAAACAATTTCAACTGTAGAAGCCGAATGCTAGTAATTTTACTATGCTTTCTTGCAGTAACACCTGCTGCGTTACCAAAGACACGCGCACGCAGTGATGTTTTTACTCAGCTTTTTCGTTCCATCCGAAAAGTACCATTGCACGCTGGCAGCGTGCCAGCGTGCAATGGTACTTTTCGGATGGAACGAAAAAGCACGGCAAGTGACTCAGCGTGCAATGGTACTTTTATTTGCTATCACGTGACGGACAATCCTCCAATCAAATGGCAAGGATCTGCTTGGGTGTTATATAAATGATATTAATGCATGCCTACAAACATTTTAACAGCTATCAACTGGACTTCATGCACAATTGAAGCTGAATTTCCCAACCATTCCCATAAGGCCAATTCATGCAGCATCAAAATTCCCATCACCTCTTGATAACAAAATGGTTCCGGGCAGAGCATGGCTTCCCATCCTATCGTTCCCTGAAGCACAGTGTGCATATGTCAAAAGGTTTATCTGTCAATCAACGACCTGTTGTTATCAGAAGCAGCAAAGGATGCAGAGACAGACAAAGCAGAGAGAGAGAGAGAGAGAGAGAGAGAGTTGAGGTAGATGCAAACTACAGGCCTGGGTTTTCATCTTTGGGAGGGCAGGCCATTTTCAATTTAAGGGGCCAATTCCTTAAAGGAACACGTTGCCTTGGATCAGTCGAGTTGGTCTTTGAAAAGCGTTTGTTGTAAAGTGCATATGGTTAAAAATATGTTTTAAAAGTGGAATACAATGATCAACACAAATATGCCTCGAAATTGCGTGGTTTTCCTTTTACTTTGCAAACGAACACGGTTGGCCATTTATGGGAGTCAAAAATTTGACTCCCATAAATGGCCTGCCTGTGTTAGTCGACGAGGTAAAAGGAAAACCACGCAACTTTGAGTGATACTTGTGTGGATCATTATATTCTACTTTTAAAATATCTTTCTAATCATATGCATTTTATAACAAACGGTTGCAATTGCTTTTCAAAGACCAACTCGACCGATCCCAGGCAGCGTGTTCCTTCAAGCAATTATGAGGTATGGTGGACACAAAGGACGCTAGTAGGTTTGGGTACATTTGTCTGTATACATGTACAACCAAACCAAACAGTGCACTCCTATATAGTGTTCGCCATATCTCAAATAGGCTAATTGGAAAATCTGAAAGTCTATGGGGCACTTTTGAAAGGGCACCAAGGCCAAGACCAGGGGGAACAGAATTTGAGGTATCCAAAGCTGAGCCTACAAAGAATACACAGACATCCAACAAAAAGATTTGGGAGAACAGTAAACTCTTCAGTAAAGCCATTTCTCACAATTTGTTACACTATCAACAGCTCTCCGTTGCTCATTACCAAATAAGTTTTTATGCTAACAATTACTTTGATTAATTACCAATGGTCTGAACACAATAAACTCCACATAACATTCCAAGACAAGTGACATGCTGATAAAACGCAGCAGTACCTCTACATCAAACAAGAGGCTTAGAGGCAAGTCAACCAACCGCTCTATTCACCACAAGTATTAGTAAAATGTAACCCCATTCAGAGCATCTCCAAATAACCCTTCAGCTTGGTGATGTACAATTGGGTATTTTTTTCTCATCAGTTGTCTCAACGCAAAGGAAGGTTGTGATGCCCCCAGTGTTACTGCAAAGAATAAGACCTTTGGTGACTACGCTTTTATTTCAGTAGTCACAAAAGCCTGGCGTATCTCGGTTGAACTAAAACGCAACAATGTATGGAGGAGACCACTCAAGTGCACCCCAGAAGTGGGCAATTTGTACCTCAACACAGACAATCCCATTGGTCCATCAATGTTTTCATCAGACAGTTGAAGTGAAGATTCACTTGGCTCTTTGAACATGAGGGTCCCTTTTTTAAAAGTCCTCTTTATTTTGGATAGATGAGACCACCTCTGAGCTAGGTTTGCTAGGTGAGCAACGGCATGCCTTCCTGACAAAATCTCCTGTCTTTTTAAACTTTATTTGCACCCAAGCCAAAATTGAACCCTCCCAGTGATGTTATTAAAATAGAAATAAGTAAAGGGGCCGCATAAAAATAAGACATGCATTCCTCCTTCCTTGCATGTGCCCCCCCCCCCCACTTATGGTGAAAATATTAAACGCAAACTATTAAAATCAGTAGCTTTTTATACAAGAAAATTCCTTGAAATTATACAATCAAAATAGTTTTCTTTAAAACCTCAAAGTATGCATTCCTTTTTTATAGAAACCAAGACATGCATTCCTCCTTCCCAATAGTAGCCCAGGGGCTGGAAGAGTCCGCCACTTCCTTGAAGGACGCATCACCACTTCAGTCTTACTCACCACGCAAATTGTCCTCATTAACACTCCTACAAAATCCTATCATTTGGACTTTTTTAAAGAAAAAAACCTAAAAGAGATGGGCTGTTTTATCAAGAATAGTATCCAGCTGATAAACAGAACCCAGATGAGGCACAATAGTATCAAACTACTGGTATCGCTCACTAAATTCCTAAAGCGCTGACAACCACACAAAAACATACCAATTGAAAGAAGAACGACTGATACAAAGTGGGTTTTTTTAATCTCGATTTCTTATTGAGACCTCCCCATCCGCTTGAAAAATCTTCACTTAAGAAGAGATTACGCCCAACAAAGGTTACAAATAGATGCTTGGATTGCCGATAATAGAGAGGCGAAGACTTCGAGGACTCTTACATGAGAGAATGGCAGTATCCAGTTACAATGATCAGACAGAAAGTCAACAAAATGACAAATACAATCAGGTTATTTGGGGAAGTCTTGGTGGGGACTGTGGAAGAAAACCACATGGCGCTATCCAATTATGAATGGGTCCCCAGTGGATGATTTGAATGAGTGGCCTTATCGGTCTCTGTAGCCTTCATGTTAAGTCAACAACTACTGTCCTAACAAAAAAATGCTTTACCATAACACCGAAATAATGAAAAGCTGGGATCCTTCCTTCAATTACTCTTCTGAAGGCATGCACTCAGTTAATTCCAGAAACTAACTTCTTCTTCTTTTTAGTTTTGGTTAAGAAAAAGAAACAGCAGTGTTGCCAATTTGCCAAACAGTTGCAGCTTTAGTCCCCTGGACGTTTTCTTGCAATCATTGGTTTCTGCTTTGACAAACAAATGCTTTACCACAACACTGAAATAATGAAAAGCTGGAATGCTTCCTGCAATTTTACACTTCTGAACACATGTACTCAGTTAATTCCTATCTTCACGGAAACCTGTCAAAGTTCCATCACAACTGATCAGCACTTATCAGCAACTAACTTCTTCTACGATTTTGTTTTTGTTTAAAGAAACAACACATTAGTGTTGCCAATTTGCCAAACAGTTGCAGCTATAGTCCTCTGGAGATTTGTTTGCAACCGGCGGTTACTGTTTTGACAAAAATTCGTAACCACAACTCTTCTGAAGGCATGTATTCACTTAATTCCTATGTTCGCGAAAACCTGTCAAAGTTCCATCGCAACTGATCAGCAACTAACTTGTTCTTCATTGTTTTTGTTTCAAAGAAAACAGGGCATTTTTTTGCAAATTTGCCAAACAATTGCTACATTGTAAAGTGCTCTAAAGCTTTTTAGAGACTGTTGGTGATTGTCCAACATGAGGGTTCTTTTTTTTTCTTGTCTCTAAAGCTAAAACATTTCAGAGAAAGCTAAGGCACTTCCAACAGACTAATTTTCTTGATACATTGCCAAGACAGTTCTCAGTTGAACATGCAAAATCAGATGAACATGCAAAATCCAAAAAGCCCCACATTAGCTCCAAAGTTATATACAATAGACCGTATTGAATTTGACGTCACCGCTCAAATATCTGCCCTACAAGATGGCGTCTGTGCGCGTGTGTGCATGCTTGTGCCGTAGAAATCAAACCGGGAACGCTGCGTGCTGCCTGCTTTGTTGATGTACGCGTTTGGACGCGCATACAGTTTGACCTACAAGATGGCGACTTTCATATCAAAAAGGTGTTATTCAATACGGTCTATAATAGGTATGATTGGTTCTCCCATGATTAGAGTACAGTCCAACTGTTTTGACACATACTGAACTTATTGCATTTTCATATGCCGCCGTAGGAAATGAACATTCCGATTGTATCCAACGTTTGTGATGTTTTAACCATCAGGAATGCAGCTGCAGTTTGTACAAAACAAGGCAAAATGCCCTCCATCGTTTTTGCGAAAGCAGGACTTTGAAATGTGTTTTTCAATTTTCAATGGCACAACCGGGAAACAAATAAACAAGGTAAGCGGCTGATTGGGTGAAAAGGTACATGCTTGAACCATTCAACATGATAATGTTGTAAAAGTAAAAGTGTGTCGCACGTTCAACTTTGACTTTTTTCAATACCTCCAAATATTTCTGGCCATTTAAAAAAGACCTGACTGTTGTGGCTTGTGGCCCAGCAGTTAAGAGCTCTGGTGTTTCTGATCAGCAGAGTGTGGGTTTGAGTCCCAGTCAAGACACTTGTGTCTTGAAGCAAGACACTTAACCATGATGCTTCGTCCTTCAGATGGGATGTAAAGTCGTTGGTCCCATGTGTTGTGTAACGAAGGTAAAAGAACCCAGTGCACTTATCGAAAAGAGAAGGCGTTCGTCTCAGTAGTTCTGGTTTGATCGGCAGCAAATTGCACCAAAGCACCTTGTAATTTAAAGGAATGGTCTCGTACTTCAAATTGTATTTCCATACACCGTGCAGGTAAAACACTGAACGCTTTGATATGTCCCTTAGGGGTGGGTGTGATGAAGCACTATATAAGAACCTAGTGTTACTATTATCAATATGTTATGATTTACAAAAGAAACCAAAGGCAAAGGTAAACAACAGTTCCTACCTTGCTATTGTTCTAAGTAACGTGGACCTTGCCTCGTTGTGGAATGTAATAATTATTGAAGTAGGTGGAAGGGTGTCTTTACTGTAGTCTATACTTTGGCACCTGTAACAAAAAGAACCAACAGAAAGGGAAGTGTTAATTGGATGTGCATATTAACAACTTTACAACGGTGTTCCAAAGAAAAACATTTGTTATATTTTTTGGTAACTTTTGGTGCATCTGGAGTAATCGATTTCCTTTGAATTTTTGTTGTTGCTACAAAAAAAAACTCTGTCACGACAAAGGAAAGACGACAATGATTCCACCAGGATGAAAGACAAAGACAATTTTAATTGTAAAAGGTATACCTAGAAACTTTTGGACCAACTTCAAAATAAAATTTTATGTAAGTTGGGGGAATTTTTGTTTGGTGTTTGTATTTTTGTTTTGCCTGATGGTTATGCAAAATGCAAAACTGAGCTGAATGTTGTTTACCATCTGGGCTAAACATCATCAGGGCCCAATTTCATGGCTCTGCTTACCGCAGGATTCTGCGCTTACCACAGATTCCCCGCTTACGTGCAAGCGCCAAATTTTTGCGCTAGCCTTGTTAGCGTAGAATCCCTAGTAACACAGAGTACGCATGCGCAGAAGCCAAAATTGGCCGCTAATCCGTACAATACGCTTGCCGTAAGCACGGAATTCCCTGCTTCAGTAAGCGCCGATTATGTGCTTACGGTAAGCAGAGCCATGAAATTGGGCCAAGGCTGCTTGGAACAGCCAATTTTGCGTTCGTGATCCAGGGCCTTCTACTGCATTCTCCAGTGCCATGAAATCTGGAAGAATTCCTTCAGAGCCACAACTCACATGGAGGTTATTTGCAGGGTGTTACCGCTTAACACCAAACATACAAATCAAGCAAACATAATACTCCTAATTCCTGTTTACTTATTTCCGATAAAGGAATCCCACTTCAATTACGACTGAAGCAGTCAGATGAATCAAGTGGCAATTTTACTTATACATCAACAACTTGAGATAAAGAAAACACAAAACAAAAAGACCCCCTTCTCAGTTGATGCATGTCTGAATAAGGTATTTTGCGCGCAGTGGAGGCATTTATTCACGAAGGAGCATAGATAGAAAATAGCCTGAATCTCATTTGTATAAAGGCACTAGACAGGTTTGGTAATTGTCAAAGACCAGTCTTCTGACTTAGTGTATCCCAAGCATAAAGTAACAAGTCTGGGAACACATAACCTCAATTGGTCATCGAAGTTGCAAGAAAAAACACCCAATATTACAAAAGTTTGTATTATTTCAGATGCCTGAGAACAGGCTCCAGACTCTCATTAAAGTCTTTCTCAGAATCAAATTTTTTAGTGAGAAATAACCTCTTTCTCAAAAACTTTGTTACTTCAGAGGGAGTCGTTTTTCACAATGTTTTATCAACAGCTCTCCATTGCTTGTTACCAAGCAAGTTTTTATGCTAATATATATTTCTAGAAATTACCCAAAATGTGTCCAATGCCTTTAAGGCAAGGGGAAATTCCCCCTGTTTGATACAGTTCCCCCTGTTACTTGCAAAACCTGTCAAGGATGACAGGTGAACTGCCAATGAGTGACAGGCAATTTCAGAAAAGTTCTGGAAAAATAAGTATAGCTCCATCTCCCTTGATGGTCGTGGGGGGGGGAGGAGTATTGGAAGCAACTCTGCTTTTTGAATGGCTCTTCCCATTCGTGACACATGCTTGGCAAAGCAGAAAATATCTACAGAGCTCTTTCGAGGTTGTTATTTCAGCAATTGCCTTATTCATGAGTCGACCATCTTGTGTCCTATTCCATGAATGAATCAAATCCACCTGAAAGCCAACAACACACGTCAGGTTGGCATAGTGACATCTTGCCTTGTCTTGCCTTCACCTCTGGGACCCCAGTTCAAATCCTGCCGGGGCACTATGTAGATTGGGTTTGTTAGTCCCTGCCTGACCGCGTGGGTTTTCCCTGGAATAATTCTTAGGGGTTTTCCTACTCCCACATCAATAGCTGAAACTTCTTCATTATGAAACTGAAACTTATTCACATAACGAATTACGCTTTTCTGAGAGTCCTTGGCTTCACAACAAGAATTAATAAATGAAATGAAATGAAATGGAACACAATAAATCTTGGTTGCACCCATTTAGAAGTCAGTTTACCAGCATGTATACCATGCAATGTGCATTTTAAATTTAACTCCCAAATTGGCAGACGAAGGGCAGGCAGGGGCAGGCAGTAGCCAGCGGTCAATACAAAGATTTGTTTTAAAGCTTACAGTGCTTATGAAGATATCAAACTATATTGATCTGTTGCTAGGGAAACTACACTTTAACAATAAAGGAGTAATTGTTGAATTATTAATGAAAGCATGTCTGCATTCATTTCTATTGTTATGTTTTCCACACCAGAAATGAAAGATGGGCCCTATTATCAGATCATTGGTTAAATTATTCCATGTATTCAGCAAGTAGGCTGTAGATGATTATTGTGAAAATTGCAGCCCTACTAGTAGTATCAGGCTCAATAAAGTGAATTAGAAACCAATCCTGTGAGATATTGCCTGCAGGGATGTCTTCTGGCCACTGTGTTTTCAATTTTGTAAGCCGCACTTGATCTGTCATTAAAGATGTGAACAATTTGGATCCCTTGTTTTTGATTTTTTTTTTTTTACCAATTTAAAGATCCTAGCTGACAGTAACTTGTCATCATGCATCAAACTAGCATTCATGGACATGATGCTGTTGTTACTGGCACTCGGGTTGTTCTCAATGAACATTGACAATTACAGATTTATGCGAAAAATCATTATATGCATGGCAGATAACGAACATGGGCAGCAAAAGGTCGTAAACAAGTTCTAAGGGAGAGCTAGCATGAACAATTCAACAGTAATACCCAAAATTGTCTTTAACAGCCTGGTTATTGCTTACAACCAACTGCTTGACAAATGATGTAATTTACATGCAAATCAGAAGATCGTATAAATCCTCACATCCTTACAAAATCTTTGGGGATGTGCAGGCAAACCGGCCAACAAGCCCCTGCAAATGCTTTGAACTACACAAAAGACTTATTATACAAACTCATTCCACAAGGGCATCAGCCTAATGCTGAAATATTTCCTACATCGCTCCCACCCAGAGAGTGTGATGAACTATTGTCACCTTGCAGGCAAATACCTAGTCTTGGTACAAGACGTTGTTATTCACTATCACTAAACTATCGTGATCCCCGCTCCACTTCTCCTTGCACAACAAGAACGTCTTGCACCAAGACTTGCAAATACCCAACTTCCATCTCAAATCAGAGAACGATAGTGCTTGGTAACCCTGCAGCACTTTGCAGGCCACATGTTTGCTTTGGGTTCACATCCATTTACAGTGACTCTTGAGGCTTATCTTAGGTTCAACACCTTTGCTTTAAGAGAGCAGCTATAGATTGACCTTTAAACCAAAGTGTCTTTCAATGATCTACTGTTGGGTTGGCTATCTATAGCAAAAAGTGTAGCTCGAGGAAAACATTATTTTATCATGAAATTTGAATAGTTTTATCCGGCAAGGTAATTTAAGTTAAAGTGGGTATATTTCTAGACTTGCAAAGGAACATATGAAAGGACTTAAAGTGGTAACAATGTTAGAAACTGTGGTACAGAGAAAAAAGAAAAGGTCTTTAATCATCAAGTTTTTTTACAGCAAGATTTTTAAGTTTAACTCAGGGAAAAACATTATTTTATCAATAACTACGAATAGTTTCATCTGGCAAGGTGATTTTTGTAGACTGAGAACAAAGGAAAGGTCTTTAATCATACAGGACTTTTTTAATGCCACTACATTCCATTTGAAGGGAAGAATATTAATTTGGTTTTACCCCAACAGAACCGATGTGAGTTCAGCAACGGAAACTCAGTACTTTCCCGCCCGAGTAATATGCCTGTGATTTGTTTTCTTCACAGAACTTGCGGAAAGTACTGAGTATACTAATGCTAACACATAGGTGTAGGGGTCAAACCAAATTAATATGACTGGTGTTGCTATGAAGAAGAAAATGATTAAACTCACTTAAAATTTCTTGTGTCGGGAATGTCTCTATCGATGGGTATACTGTTACTCCTCGCTTCGTTGAAGGCATGTCTCTTGTAGTTATCATCATCGGAGTTGCCACGATTACCCATGAGGTAGTTATCAACATCCAGCACCCCAGATCGGACAACTTGGAACACTTCATACTGCACGAAAACAAAGAATGAACAACTGATTAAGATTCATATTCATTTTGGTTTTTGCCCACATAAAACGATGTGTGTTATAGCACTGGATACTCAGTACTTACCCGAGTTCTGTGAAAAAAATCACAGGCATATTACTCAGGTGGGATTCGAACCCACGACCCTTGTAATTCTAGAGCAGTTCCATACCAACTAGACCACTGAGATAGCCCGGTGGCTAGAGGCAGTTCGAATCTATGTTTTAACAGCGGGTACTGCATGCGATTTTAATAGATGTTAAAATGGCATCGGGGATAAAGAATATTCACAACAAACTTGTGTTCGAACGTTTATAACCTGGACACCTCTATTACAAGGACTCATATATCGCTGATGCTAAGTTCTGCCACTGTGGAGTTATGCCCATATATTCAGGTGTCCGGAAGAGGAGGCTCTATGCCCTTCTTCCAGACACAAAGTTCTTTGTAAGAAAGAGTTGTTCTTTGAATAAAATTTGGGGTTGAATTTTTTTTTTCACTGGAGCAGGGTTTGAACCAATGACTTCTAGATGATTGTGTTGGCGCCCCACCAACTAAGCTATAGTCTCTGAAACGCTCCAACATGTAAATGACAAGTAAAACAGGGTGTCCAAATTTAGGGCATCCAATGAGGGCATCCAAATTTTTAAGAAGAGCATCCAAATTTAAAATACTTAACCAAAAACACCCTTCTAGCTTAACAAACCTACTCAGTGAACCACACAAAATTTAACGGCCTTTGAAATTGAGGTGACAAGAGGTATAATATATAGCTCAATGGCCCTGATCTACACACCTTCTGTTATGAAACCCACAAAAGAAGCTTCCCCACCCACTGAGCCAAATCCTGGATCATCAGATCATCCTGTGGCCCAAATACAAAATAAAGACCACCTAAAGATAGTCCTCTATGCCAAGGTTTAACCCTCCGCTAATCCCAGACACAAGTCATCATTGAAGTGTTGTGGGACAGACCTTCTTTAGAGGTTTCTAACAATGAAATGGTCAAGGAGCTTCGTTCCTATCATCACTGCTTTCATAATAAGAGGTGGGGAAGTGTTCTTAGTAAAGTAATTGCAGAAAGGGAGACAAATTGTAGTACTTAATCGCTAACTACAGGTACATGTAGTGAGAAATATCTGCATAAGCTTTCGAAGCAACAACCATCAGATGCAATGCAGAAAAACAACTTTAACCAAGGACCAACGTTTGTACATACAGGCCTGCTTAGTCTCAATAATGGATAGTAATGCTTAAAAGGCATACAAATGAATACTGATGACAAATTGGTTTTTAGGGCCAATCTAAACTTGTATAATCATATTTTGTCCCACCATTAAGAAGGAAAGTACAACTTTGATAGAAAATAAGAAATAAAATAGTTTACCAGAGACAAATGCCTCTTCACAACAATGAGCTACCACCGACTTATAGGAAATACTGGTTTCATCCAATTCTGTTTTGAAAAGGCTAGACAGGTAACAATTCTCATTATTTACAAACATTGAACAATTCAGGAAACCCACAAGAAGGCCTTGAACTTCAATTGGTACCTGGCCCAGTCCCAGGGTGCTAATAAAGAAGGCTTTCCTGCTGGTAAAAGTAAACCACAAACCACAAACCACAGACACTTCATGTTGTCATACATCAAGCGCCATCCAGGCTAAATAAGTACAATTGGGAATTAAAGGCAGTGGACACTATTGGTAATTACTCAAAATAATTACTAGCATAAAACCTTACTTGGTAACGAGTAATGGAGAGAGGTTGATAGTATAAAACATTGTGAGAAACAGCTCCCTCTGAAGTAATGCAGTTTTTGAGAAAGAAGTAATTTTCCACGAATTTGATTTTGAGACCTCAGTTTTAGAATTTTAGGTCTCGAAAGCAAGCATCTGAAAGCACACAACTTTGTGTGACCATAGTGCTTTTTTTTCTTTCATTAATATCTCGCAACTTCGACGACTGATTGAGTTCAAATTTTCACAGGTTATAATGTTGAGATACACCAACTGTGAAGACTAGTCTTTGACAATAACCAATAGTGTCCAGTGTCTTTAAAGGTAGGAAACAATTGTAGTGTTACTTCTAGGTCACTAATTATAAAGTTTACACAAGTACAACCACCGCCACAAAAACCATATTTCCATTTACAAACTGTCAAGAAAACCCTTTCAAAGGCAAAGCATACCTTTGGTTTTTGGAACTGTTTGATTGTTTGAATCCTACTCTGTCAATGTAAAAGAGTGAAAAACACCACTCTTTACATTTCGAGCTGTCCTCCATACAGCTCTTCAAAAAGAGTGGTGGTTATTTCACTCTTTTAGAGGAGTTTCACTCCAGGACAGAGTGAAAAATCACTCAACAAGATGCAAAATTCAATTTAAAAGAGTGGAAGACCACTCGAAAAAGAGTTGTCCCTCATATGGCTCTTCAAAGAGTGCTTTTTAACTCTTTTACATTATGAGAGTATATCAAATTAAGTCCTGTATTAATCGAAAAAATCTTAAAGTTTATGGGGAACTTTTGAAGTGTCACCAAAGCCAAGATCAGGGGCAACGGAGGCCATGGCCTCCGTGGCCGCCTTGTGGCCTCCTTGTGGCCTCCTTGTGGCCTCCTTGTGGCCTCCTTGTGGCCTCCTTGTGGCCTCCTTGTGGCCTCCTTGTGGCCTCCTTGTGGCCTCCTTGTGGCCTCCTTGTGGCCTCCTTGTGGCCTGCGTGTAATTTCAGGCCTGGGGTCATTTTGTATCAAATTACCCAAAGGGTTAAACCCTACCCACTTCAAATTTTGTTTATGGTGTGATTTTGGCTCAACAAACTGATATTTCAAATTTGAGCTTCATCTGATGAACACTTTTCTCGCTCAAACAGGACACCCGTTCTCAATGATTTCAGTCAAATGAGCGCAACGGCAAAAACAATTCAGTAATTTCACTTTAATGTGTACAGGAACTCTTTCATCATGTTGTGTGGAAATGGTTTGGAGAAAGTATATTGATGGATTAGTTATGGGTCTGCCACTGTTGCATGTCCAATGTCTGTAGTGTGTGGTTTGACTACAGTGTTATGGTTTATTCATGGTTCAAGCTCCATAAGAACCTTAACACATTTTTCATATTTCATACACGACACTTTTTTTTAAAGGAAAACTCAGATAGCGATCAAGAAAGTTGAGTTACTAGCCAGGCACATTCCCGGGAAGTACAGCATCTTCGTCTGTTTTTCATGAACATTCTTCACTTGATGACATTTATTAAACAGCAAATTGTACCAAATCAAGCTGTTTTAACGTCAGCAAGCATGGAATTGTCAATTTGTATTTATTGTGGGTCGCATGGCATGAATACCAATCAAATGAAACTCAAATATACAATTGCTATAACATCCTATTGAATATAGTAGTAGAAACATTTCAAATCACAAAAGTTTGCCAGGAAACATGTCAGATAAATTGGATCACCAATAAAAACCCTATTTACCAAGATGCCCAAACCAATTTTATAACTCATACATATTGTAAAACGGACTTCATACTGGTGAGTACTAAGCCAAAGACCTTTCACCGAACAATGCCCAGAGCTAAACTCATTACTATTTGGCATGTTTTGTACTTGTATATTTCGGTTCAAAATGTCATTGACTTCGGTTTTGGCCTGCCTATGCGTGTACAGTTTAATAATCAGTTGAAGTCTTAAAGTCACTGGACAGTCGACACACTTGGTAATTGTCAAAGACCACTATTCTCACTTGGTGTATCCCAAACCTATGCATGAAATAAAAAATCTGTGAAAATTGAAGTTGCAAGGAAATAGTGAAAGAAAAAACATCCTCGTTGCACAAAATGTGTGTTCTTTCAGATGCATGAGAAAGACTTCAAATAATTTGAGTGAGAAATTACCTCTCTCTCTCTCTCGCTCAAAACTACGTTTTCCTTGCTCTATGTTTCGAGGGAGTCATTTCTCACAATGTTTTATTTATCAACAGATCTCCGTTACCAAATGAGTTTTAATGAAATCCTTTTTCTATTGTGAGATGAGCAAGGGTAATTGTAATCATCGATTGTACATGGTTAACTAGGCTCGTCCAAAAACACTCAGAGGCATCGTCAGCCTGTAGCAAATCTTGAATAAATTTACTTTGTTTAGGAAGGGGGGCACTGAAAACAAATTCTAAAATTGACATCATCATTTATTTGTGCTTGGGTGAGTTTGAAGGTTAATGCACCAATGCATATATGAAAATTGAAGCACCAATGCATATAGGCTCTAGAAAATATGAAAAACAAGTTTTGACAATAGTTATGAGGAAAAGCAATTATCCAGAACATTGTCTTTATGATTTACAATGAGCATCTACGTACACATTTTGTCACCGTTTTCATGAAAGGTCCCCATAATGTCAAAAGGTGTGATGGAAATTATTTATACCCAATGTAACGCACTGCATTCTTGATAGTGGTGCTATATAAATAACCTATATGTATGTATTTGTCTTTCTTACAATGACTCAACAAAACTTTAAGCAAACATTTTCGGATGTTGTTCAAAATGAACGTCACCCATGTCAACCCTACACTCACTATTTATTATGGCTTTCTATTTTTAATTAATAGAGCAATGACGTCAATTCAATGGCATGCGATTGTATACAACCAGTGCCAGGAAACAGAACGCTATCACAAAGTGCTGTGAAAATAAACATCAAGCTAGCACACAGCTTCCACAAAAAAGCTGACGCAGCAACCGATTGTCAACTCACACCTCCATATTCTCAGAGAAATTGCGTCTCTATTTTCAGGTTCGTGTCTAAAACCGAAGGGACCTGGCTGCTGTATAAACTATTCATGCTGTTTTCTCAATGGGGGGAGGTGAGATCAGGTTCTCTACACCTCGGTGACCGAATGAAACTGTTGCTCTCACGGGTGGGAGGGAATCTTAAAGGCAGTGGACACGCTTGGTAATTGTCAAAGACCAGAATAAGTGTATCCAAACAAATGCATCAAATAACAAACCTGGTGTGTGAAAATTTTGACTCAATTGGTCATCAAGAGATTAATGAAAGAAAAACACCCTTGTTGTCCAATTTAGTGTGCTTTCAGATGCCTAATAAAAGGCTTCAGGCCTGAAGTTTTTTATTATTTGAGTGAGAAATTACCTCTTTCTCAAAAACTATGTCACTTCGGAGGGAGCCGTTTCTCACAATGTTGTCTACTACCAACACCTTTCCAATGCTCATTATTTAAGTAAGTTTTTATGCTAACAATTATTTTGAGTATATTTCCAATAGTGTCCGGTGTCTTTAAGTGTTTTTGTGTCTGACGGAGGAGACAGGTGAGAGTGAGATTGAAAGGTATGAATGACCAATTAGATTTACTCTCAAACTGTCTCACACTGTTAGTAGCTCTTCATGCACCTCCCAAGTACCTTACTATAGGGCCTACTGCATTACTGTCAATGCATTTTTGGTTTTGAAAAATTTCTACAAAGATTAAAACTGATTGTTGTGAAAAAAACTTGATAAAATACTGAATGAATAAACGACGGGTTCTTTAAGGCAACAAAGAATAATCCGTAATTGGATTATGCCTAGACAGTCTGAGAAGCATTACTGACAGTAATACTTTTCAGATTCACATTATGTTAGAACCAACTCTCACACAAAAGAGATTTACACATAGTTGTACCCTCAAGTTTAGTAAGGTAATAAAGGGGTAGCGACGAGTTCTTTCACGGCAGTTTAGAACCAGCAGGGATGTTGCCGTGTGATAAAGGCCCAAGGTGAATGCAAGGGCCTTTATCACACGGCAGCGACCCTGCAAGGTTTAAACGGCCATGAAAGAACGAGTCACTACTCTTTTATTCCCATTCATAAATGCCTTCTTGGTTAAAAGGCGTCATAAAGTAAGAAACTCTGTAAAACTTATCCGTTTCCGTATCCGTTTGAGCTCTGTATATACGACATCCGTGTGTTGCATTGTTATGACTGAGACGCTTATTTCCGACAGTTTCTTGATTCTTTCGTGCGCGTGCACGTATAGTCTTGGTGCAACACGTTCTGGTTTTCATTTCACACACAGCGCAGCCAACTCACCTACAGCGTCCGCATCGCCGTAACAAGGAACGTCTTGCACCAAGACTAGCGTGGAGTATCCGCTCAAAACCGGTTATAAACACTGGTCAGTATCAAAGGTTTAAACACCCCCACTTGACGTAACAAGAAACGTCTTGCACCAAGACTAGCGTGGAGTATCCGCTCAAAACCGGTTATAAACACTGGTCAGTATCAAAGGTTTAAACACCCCCACTTGACGTGCTCTCCACCAATATGAATAGCGAAACTGTCTGAGGTATTTATGAATATTTGTTTATAGTTTCTTCCTATAACCATATTATTTCAAAGTGAAATGTTTCTCAAAATGCTTTTTACTATTGAAAGTTGCTGTAGGCTTCTAACCGATTGTTTTTATTGCCATTAATTTTAAGAGTGAACCTCCTCATTATGGAAATATTGCGACAGCTCATATTAAGGTAAATCTATAGTGCTTTGATCACCTACGAATCCTCAAGAGTTGCCTTTGATCTAAAAAGGTCAACTCTGCCAGATTAAAACCTGACTCGAACAGATGGAGCCAGGTGATGAAAAGGATGACCAAATTAATATCCAATTACTGGATAACTGGGAACTAAATGTAAACAAGGTCGTGTTATGAACCAGGATTTTTGCTCTGATTGCTCAAAGATACACGTTGCAGCCGTGCAAACTATGTATTTTGTATTGTAACTTCCATAGTAAAAACAAAAAGAGGGAAGTGTTAAATCCCTTGGTTTATCAATCACACTTCATAAAAATTGTTTGCTTATTATAGAAGCATGCAATTAGTGATTGCAATGCAGACTAATGGCATAAATAGAACATGTAACCTCTGACCCCACCAGCTTAACAAACGAGCCATAGAGTTTGAACTTTCTGCAGAGGTGGAAGTTGTCCACAGCAATATAGAAGAATACCTGTTTTTTTTTAATCGTTCGATAGCTTTCTTCATAGACGCAGATATATACAAAAAACAACCTGTGAAAATTTCAACGCAAAAGGCAGAACAATTGGAACACACATTTTGAGAAATGTACCCGACAGTATCGTTTCTCAGATTTAACTTTTGGTGGGTAAACATTTGTCCATAACCACAGTGGGTCTTACAAATGTTTGCTGAAACACAGTGCCAGCTAGCATATCTTTATTTCGACAATCGCTTTCTCTCCACCTTTATGTTAATCCGTTTCCACTACCCAAATAGTGCTGATATCGCATTACACGTTGTATCCATCACTGTCAATAAAGTTATTTATAAAGTCATTCACAAAAAAAAAAAAAACGTTTTGTAAATGTCAGGCCCCTCTTGATGACAGCAACTAAACGACCCAATCCAATTTTACGCTAACTCATTTAGCCTCGCATGTCCGATAACTAAAGAACATAATCAGATTTCAACCTGGGTGGTGCCACCAATCTAATTGCTCCTGTTTCTTTTCTAGCACTTTCTCTGCAAAACTAGCCTGCCTCAAAAGCTAACGATTGTTTATTTATCGGTTTGGTCAACCCAACCACTGAAATTAGGTTCTTTGAAGTTGGTCCATCAGCAGCTTAGTTGCGGATTAGCTGCCAGTCAAGATGTAATCAGATTTTAGGGGTATAAAAGATGAGTCCATGACAAATAGGATTAAGCCTTCTGTAGCCCGCACAGTAAAGGAATCTTTTGGTGAAGAGGTGGTCTCCGTTAAAAAAACTTTTCTCTTGTGATTTTTAGAAGTGACAGATTGAAACCGGAACAGATTTTTTTTACTGTGTTGAGAGCAGATTCACAAAGAGCTAAGATTGATCTAAAGTTGTGTATCAATCTTAAGTGCTAATTAGTGTGATAACATATTGACAACTCATCTTAAGATGTATCTCAAGTAGGATTTGAAACTTGGTGTGAGTAAAAACTAGTAACAAACAAATATCTGCACAAACAGTTAGGAAGGTACATTCTGCTCTGCCAGCCAGGCTCCTAGTGGATGCCTACATCCGTACAGACTGTGAATGGGGGTAACCCTGTTTCAGCCCCATAAGTAGGCCTACAATCTAGGCCATATCTCGTCGGGCCCTCTACCCCCTTTCAATGTTGGTTCTAATTGCAAATTTTCTGCAAATTTTACAGTCAACAATGAGCAGGGGGACGGAGAACGGGGGGACGGGTGACAATTTTTGTTATTGTCAGAGGGAAGTGGACAGGGATTAATTGTTTTATATAACTAAGTAGTTATTTTAAAAAAAAAGTTTAATACAAAGATTTAAGATATGTGGACTTGTACACTATTCTGCCGTTAGTAGACAACAAAAGTTATATAACCAAAGAAAAAAGAAGGCACTTATAGTTACAACATGGAGATGGCTTTTATTTGAGTTCAGCAAAATCCCAGTGACAAAAAAAAACTTTAAATATAAAAGCATCAATTTTATCTCGCCTTCACATTTTTTGGTCTTACAAATCTTTTTACGAATCTTTTTATCTTAATCTTGTGCTAATTTCAAACAATTAACCTCCATTATCGGAGCACAGGCTGTGACCTATAAACTGATACAAGATAAACCGACACTCTTTATTCTTCATATCAGCATTGTGCAAATTTGACCAGGATTGCAAGTCTGATTGTGTATCACACCATCCAATAACTGGCAGTCTAAGTGCTCAAGTACAAACTGCCCTTGTACAAATTTAAAGGATGTGTCTAAATGGGACTCTGAGAGGGCTTGATGTTTCAATACAACCAACAGAAGAAAGACAAAATCATAGAAGAGAACAAACCCCTGCATTTACGCAATCAAAGGTACACATTGTTGATAAAAAAACCCATCATGGATGTTTTGTGCCCACGCAAGCATGAAGTTTAGCTTGCAATTCACTGGGTATTGCCCCCGCTCCCCCCTTGACCCTTAGGAGAGGATGGGGGTGGGAGTGCAATCACCTCCCCACAGCCTAGGGGCTCGACTGGTTGAAAAGAATATCACCTTTTATAACAAAACCTGTCACTCATTGGATTATAACTTGGATCTATAGGTATAGATATTGCCATGGGTCTCTGGTTCAACCTGAATGGCTCACTGGAAAAGTACAATGCACTTTTTCTGTAGCGAACTTTTTCAGCGGAGAAGTTTCAGCTGAGATTTCGCTTGCATGTAGGATGCATGCAAGAAGAGCCTAACATGTAAGTGCCTCTAAAATGCCATTGCTTGGTAAAGGGCAGCAGTCAGTCGATGTCACCTAACTCTTCCTAAATCTTAGGACGAGTTAAGTTCCGTGTTCAAAGACGTTAGGACGCATTGAACCAGTCATAAGTTAGGACAAGTTACTCGTCCTTACTCGAGAAAGGATTAATCCTAGCGTTTTGTGAAATCGGCGTCAGGAGCAAAAAAACCTTTCTCAACTTTATATTCAGCAGACATTCAAAGAGTAGCATACCAGTACATTGCAACTTTTCAATCTCAAAAACGGTGGCTTCTTTTTTGCTAAAATTTACAAAAAACATGGACCAGTAAATGATTAAATATTGCCTTACTAAGCCCTTTTTCACTGAATCTCTTATCCCCATGGAATACAGACCTGGGGAGGCCCAGGGATTGTTTTTAACTCATGGTTGCCCCAGCTCACTTTCACTGTGTCCCTATTCCATGGGGTTCCGGTTGCACATTTTAAGAATACTTAGGAGCTTAACCGCTTACCCCTACTCCAGAGCAGGGTTTGCTTTTCCCTGGGGTACGCCCATTTGTGAAGACAAGTGGTGCTAAGCATTCATAGTGTGAAAAGGCCAGCCATTATCAACCCTGGGGTGGATTTCACAAAGGTAGTCCTAATTTAGGACTAGTCCTAGGCAATGCTAAGAGATAGGACTGGTCCTAAGTTAGGACCGTTCTCATCCTAACTTAGGACTGGTCCTATCTCTTAGCATTGCCTAGGACTAGTCCTAAGTTAGGACTAGTCCTAAGTTAGGACTACCTTTGTGAAATCCACCCCAGAGGGAATAGAGTAGTGTGAAAAGGTCTTTAGTGTGCCTTCCCATCCTATATCAATTGATACTGCCAGTGTCATTTCATCTTTATCGATCCGGACATAACATAACTTATTTAAGGCAGAATTTCCAAGTAGGATATGATTTCAAGGTTGATAGATTACCAATGAGACAGTTTGGCAGTTAAGTGCCTGTTGCTATGGTAACATAAACCACTCTATAAAAAATGCACTCTTCAGTGGAGAATTGTAAAAGCTGATTCACATACACTGAGGAACTCGGTTAAAGCAAATTCTAAACCAAGGGCCCAATCTCATAAACTTGCCAATTACAAAAGTTTGGCTTCAGGAGATATTCCGCTAGGGTCCAGTTTACTTATTGTAAACTTAGCCTTATCCAGTAGCAGTGTAGAGGGAGTATTTAAACCTTTTCCCCCCAAAAAACAACTTAATGAAGTACCGGTTTGCATACAATGCTCTACAGCATCAAAACGTTTTATTGACAAATCAACAAAAAGACATCACCAATCTGTTTAAACAGTCTGATGGATTAGGGTCTCTATACCAATATGTGTCAATAACTTTAACCACCATCAAATAGATTAAGGGTCTAATCTTCCAATCCGTTATATGACAAGGCACACATAATAGCGGATTTAAACCCACCCTGCTGTTTACCATCTAGTCTGTGGGGGGGCTCAATGTCCCAGTAGTGGACCCTCTATCACTGTAATGAGCTACATGGAAGCCCTACTGCTGAGCCACTCTTGAAAGATTTCATCTCATGCGACTTCTTGCGAGAAAAGAAACAGCGGGAATTCATGCTGGGGATCAGGGGGATTTGTGGGCACTACCCACCCCTATCACAACCTGAGGGGAAAATGGGGTCTCGTCTAGGGTGGCATTTCATCAAGAGTATAGGCCTAATTTCCATACTGTCATTCTTAAAAAAGTAAAAGAGAGTAAAGCCCTGTAATGCAGAAAAAATAGGAAATGGGAAATAATGAAATAAATACCTCATAAAACATCAAGAGCCAAGTGATATGTGAATATAAAAATAATTGTAATATCAATTCAGTAATTTGCAGAAAACCCCTAAAAATGTTTAATCTGAAAACTTTGGTAGGAAAATTGCCATGCTTGTACCGTTTGTTTGTTTGTTTGTTTGTTTGTTTGTTTGTTTGTTTGTTGGTACAAATAGTTAACCTATACATTACACAATACTTTTGCCTTCCTCCAAAAATGATTGCTCCATTATTATTTCCAACTTGAAAAAACTGACTATTGATTTATTTGAAGACTTGCTTTCAAACCCCTTGTCATACTGTATCTCTTAGGCCCCTATGAATTTGGGGAAGCCCCAGGACTTTTTTTCACCCCACGGTTACCCAGGTGCACTTTCACACTGCGTCCCTATTCCAATGGTTCCAGTTGCATGTTTCAAGAATACCCCAGGGTTTGATCGCTTACACCTACTCCAGAGCAGGGGTGGCTATTCCCTTGGTATGCGGGATGCCCATTTACTTAGCATGAAATTTCTTCCTTGATAAAAACAGGATTACCAACAAATTTCCATTTGTTGCATATTGCCTGTTTACTTGTATTCGGCTGTTGTTTGCTTATCCTCAAAATCACATGGAAATTTGGTTGGTAATCCTGTTTTTATCAAGGAAGAAATTTCATGCTAAGCAAATTTTATGCTTAGCAGCTCTATGAAATTGGGCCCAGAGCTGACAGGGGTAAAGTGATTATAGTGTGAAAGGGCCCAGGTCACTACCCTGGGCCAACCCAGGGAAATAGAGTAGTGTGAAAAGGGCTTTAGCTACCCCACGAGTTACAGATTTCAAGGAGTTTTGGGGAACAGTATCCTTAGCACTTAAGAAATAGATAATGATTTTAATTTATTTGTACCTGAAGAAAATTGACCCTGTATACCCAGGTCAAAATTCCAGTTGAACCTAGTTAAACTGGGTTTAACTGGAACTAGTTGAAAACCAGTTGATAAACTAGTTAAACACAGTTAATACCAGTTGGTTTAATACGGAAAATGGACAGAAACCTAATGGTTTATAATTTCAACCTAGTTGAACTCAGTTAAACCTAGTCCAAACCAGTTGGTTAATATGGAAAATGGGCGAGTTTGGTCACTATCCAGTTGAACCAGTTGACACCAGTTAACTAGATTCAACTGGAATTTTGACCTGGGTAAGCAGAGACGAGTGATTGTTCGCACCAAACACCTCGGTGGTAAGTTTGAAAAACATCATCAAAGCATAGATGAAAGAGAACCCATACAAAATAACTCTACGCCTACTGTTATAGTATATAGACAAAAGGCGAGTATATATGATTCCCTTTGCCCACCCACAGGCTGGTGTGACAATTCGGGGCAGAATATTTACACCGCCTACAATTAGTGGTGTGTCCTCAAAAAGACAGACAGGGATGGATAAAAAAAACAGGGTTGCCCCTTTCATGACATTCCCAAACACCTCTTTCTGTGTTTGTTTATGTAGGTGCAAGGATTGACTATTGTCCATGGGATGTACAACACCGCCAAATCTAGAAATGAGCGCTTAGATGGGCATGTATAAAGAGAGAGCGGCACACCAAAAGGAAGTGACCCCAAAAGACTGTCATTGTGTGGCATTGTGTCAACAAGTCAGACGCCAAAACAAACACTGAAATATTTTTGGGGGGTTACACAAAAACTGTACCACACAATAACCCTTTCAACTATTTTATTTAGCAAAAGTAAAACTATTTTCTCTTTTGCAAAAGTACTATGAAAAAAATTAATGCTATTCCTCAGAAGCCTCTGCTGTATTTTGTTTTTAAAATTTCCACCCAATTGTTTCAACGGGAAAAGTGTTTATTACAAAAACAACAACGAGAAAAAGCCTAGGGTCTCACCCAGGGGTGGTAAACACATTGTTTTTGCAATTTAAAGTAGCTCAATCACATCATGAAAGCAAACAGTTTCGGGTTGTGGGAACTCCCACCCCCCCCCAACTTGCATTTAAACTTATGGTGTTGCCAAGGCTTGAAATTCATTGATGAAAAATTACCACGACTGACGAAACTTCTTACAAGGTGGTTGATCATTAAAGACAGTGGAATTGTAAAAGACCAGCGTTCTCACTTGGTCATCAAAGTTGCAAGAGAATAATGGCAGAAAAAAGCTGATGCACAAATGTGTGTGCTTTCAGAAAACAGGCTTGAATTTAGTGAGAAATTACCTCTTATTCTAACAATTTATGTGAGTAACTAGCAATAGTGTCCAGTGCCTAGGATGATCTTACTCTTTAAAATTCACCACTATCACGATGAACCGTTAGGTAGACTTACAATGCAGCCAGTTTTAAACCATGCAAATCACAGAGAGTTTACGTTGACTGACGAAAATAGAAGATGAGTCCATCGCATAAAATCAGAGACTTGTACTCTGATTTATCTGGAAGCAAGCAGGAAAGCATCCCAAATGGCTGCCTTCCTGAATATACATCCGGATGTTCGCCCTATTTCACAATGACGTGGGTCTCGCATCAGCCGAGACCCATCAGAGTTTTTTTTTTTTCTAAATGCAAAAAGGTGGGCTACAATAGCAGATGTAACACTTAAAATAGTGAGAAACTCTGATTTGGTTACAAGATGTGCCGCAAGATGTGGTTGACTTACAAACTTCAAAACACGCTGGACCCGAGAGTGACAGGGAGCAAGAGAGAGGTTGGGCAGCAGGGTAAAATAGGAGATGGTGTGGGTGGTTGACAGGTTTGCGGGACGCGGGACTATCCTCAAAAGCAAAATGCCAATTGTGAGACGCTTTCCTTTCCTTTCCTTTAATGTCATTGTTGCAAAATGATAAAACTATTCTTACTATGAAGAGGTTTGTGGATATATATTTGAGTAGTGTCGGTTCTGAAAAGAACCGATGGCTAACGACACAACGTTTCGATCAGTAAATTTTGATTGTCTTTAAGAGATTGCTGGACTCTGTTGCTTGATGCTGCTTAAGTACTTGCCTCAGTGGTGCGCGAAGGCAGGAGTGGGACTGAAATAGTTATTCATGCAAATAGCAATTCCCACCCTTTTAATTTTGTTTTATAAATGTAATGTCCTTGAATAACTGAACCTTGTTCTTCCTAGTCAATTCTCTTTCCGAAAGAAAAACCTCAACAAAGACTGAGTATTGGAAATCACTGTTACGCAGAATTTTTGAGTAAAACTAGGTTCAGCATGAAGGTGCCTTTGATTAAAGGGCACTGGACACTATTGGTAATTACTCAAAATAATTGTCAGCATTAGAACTTACTTGGTAACGAGCAATAGAGAGCTGTTGATAGTATTAGTATAAAACATTGTGAGAATTGGCTCCCTCTTAAGTAACATAGTTTTTGAGAAAGAGGTAATTTCTCACTCTAATATTAAAGACTTCAGACCTGAAGCCTTTTTTGGGATACACCAAGTGAGAATACTTGTCTTTGACAATTACCAAAGGTGACCAGTGCCTTTAATAAACCATCCTAGGGTAGTCAAGTCCATGGGAGAGAGCCATGTGTTTCATATTATTGTACTTGGGGTCAAGGTTATACTTCAGTGGTTGTCAGTCATTAGATAATTGAACACTGGTGTACAAAGGCATCCATGACAATCATGCTGTATACAAACGCTCACTATTATTAAATATGAAATCATTCAAGTAAAGGTTGGCCCTTTTGTGATCTATTGAAGCATTTGATGCATGGTACAGTAACTCGCTCTTAGTCATAATTCCTCAGAATGTCAACACAGAGACAGTTGCTATGATGGTTTTAGGGCAAGTTGTTGCATAGTTACAATTGAAATGGCAAACTCCCATACACAATTCTGAATGAATAAATATATGCAACAATAGCACAAGGGTTTGCTCATCTGGAGTTTGCCATACAAAATGTTGCCCGAACCATGTGACATAAATGTAGCAACTGTCTTTATATATATATAGTCTGAAGAATTCATATTTAAATTGTTACTAATGTGAGTAGTACTACTTTTGAGTAAGCAAGTCCTTGACCCAAACGACATATTTCAAGGGAAAAGATTCCCCAACCCTCAGCCCAAACCACCATTGCTGCTTATGGTGCAAGCACAACATTTCTGCGCCAGCTGTGTAAGCGAAATATGCCTAGTTACGCCGAGTACGAACGCGCACAAGCAAAACCTCGCTGCTAACTCACGAAAGAGGCTTGACGTAAATTTGGAATTCCCTGCTCCTGTAAGCGCCGATTCTTTGCTTACGATAAGCAGAGCCATAAAAATGGGCCTGACATGAATCTCACAGTGAGCACAACATGAATCAGTTATACCACTTTCCATCCAAGATGGATGGCCAACTAATCAACCATTACAGGAACGTCTCATTTAGAAGGCTCCAGTCTCAAGTGCAAACTGTAACAACGGACAGAATTCCCTGCTTATATAAGCGCCGATTCTTGACGGTAAGCAGAGCCATGAAAATAGGCCTCGACATGAATCTTACAGTGATTGGTTATAACCACTTTCCATCCAAGATGGACGCCCACTAATCAACCAGTACAGGAATGATTCATTTAGAAGGCTCCAGTCTTAAGTGCAAACTGTAACAACGGCCGAGACAAGTATAGCGCCGCAGCGCCAACCCAAGACAGCCCTGAGCTGCAATCTATATACCCAGGATGTGAAGTAATTAATGCTAATAGGATGATGGTCAACTTCACTTTGGACACTTGATACACTTGTATGCGTATATTGCCGTTTTTTTTACGTTGCTGTGTACGCATGTCATCGAAATTCTATAATGGCGCGTTGACCTTTATCTCTACAGTGCAGCCATTGTGTATAAACCCACACTTACGTCATCGTCCAAACTTTTGTATATCTGAATCTTTTTTAAAGCTTCAATATGAAAGGTCATTTTTAGTTAACTTCATACCAGCACAGACCGTCAGTAAACACTTGTATCTAGGCTTCAAACCAAAAGTTTTTGTTTACATTAATTTTTAGGGGGATTAACAAATGTATACCTTCCCTTTAAAGGCACTGGACACCATTGGTAATTGTCAAAGACCAGTATCTCACTTTGGACTTAATTGATCATCACAGTTGCAAGAGAATAATGAAAGTAAAAAACACCCTTGTTGCACACTTTTGTGTTCTTTCAGATGCCTAATAAAAGGCTTCAGGTCTGAATTTTTTTAAATATTTGAGAGAGAAATTACCTCTTTCTCAAAACCTACGTTACTTTCAGAGGGAGCCGTTTCTCACAATGTTTTTAAAGCTATCAACAGCTCTCCATTGCTTGTTACCAAGTTATTATTTTGTGTTAACATTTATTTTGAGTAATTACCAATAGTGTCCAGCCGTCGATTTCACAAACTCTTCCTAACTTAGGATTAATCTTATGACTTAGGACGAGTCCCAACCCTGCACTGTAGCATGCAGACCTTAAGATTAATCCTAAATTCGGAAGAGTAACTCGTCCTAACTCGAGAATGGCTGTGCTTTTAAAGAGGGATTATAAACCATATACCTTCCCTTTAGACTATTCACCAAATACTGATTAGGATTCTATCCAAGGTGGTTGAATATTGAAGGGTAATATCGGCGGAACTAGGCAAGATACTCAATGCAAGGAACTATTAAAGGAGTGCTCTAGGTCATTTGCGAGCGGTCTTGAGCAACAAGCTGAAGCTTCAGTGTCTTTCAGGTAGTCTTTGCATTAGGTCCTTTTTTAGCGAGACACTTAACCGTATAATGGCTTTGTCCTTTGGATTGGACGTAAAGCTGTAGTGTGAAGGTACGCTAAAGACACTTTACAGTTATTGCCGCTACGTTCCTGGCATGGTTGGCGGCAGATTGCACTTCAGAACTTCGTATATCTCAGTTTCATTTAATTTCATTTCCTTGCATTTATTATTTATGGTTGGGCAGCCAAGGATTCTCAGAAAAAGTGAACTTAATCAATGCATTAGACAAGAACCCAATTGAGAGAAGACAGAAATGAAGTTTCAGTTTTAGATGAGGGAGGAAAACCCCAGGAAATTATTCCAGGAAAACCCAATGCAATCAGGAAAACCCAATCAACATATTGCCCCTGCCAGGATTCAAACAGGGGTCCCAGAGGTGGGAAGGCAAGGAAAGAAACCACTATGCCAAGGTGCAATACAATTTACTCTTATACTTAAAAAACAAAAAAAAGCTCTAAATATGTTACAAATTAACAAACTCGCTGATGTGTCCATAATTAAAACAATAACAATAGTGTAATAACTTTATTTTAACTCCATGCATACAATGAGGAAAATTGCCAATACAATATTTTCAAGAGGCACCAAGTCAAAGACCAGGGGTGGATTTCACAAAGAGTTAGGACTAGTCATAACTTAGGACTAGTCCTAGGAGATATATACAAAACGTGTGGCTATAGTCCTAAGTTGGGACGAGTAACTCGTCCCAACTCGAGATAAGACTAGTCTTAACTCTTTGTGAAATCCACCCCAGGCGGCATGTATTTTTTCTTCATGTGAAAATGCTAATATATTTTTGTTTTACTGGCTCAGCATTGCCAAATGTCCAGGTGGATAAGTAATATTCAGAAGTCAGACAATACCTATCCAGAAAGAGACATGCTTCCTTCCTCCATTTGACCAAGTGGGTGGCTATTGAACTGAACTAAGGTCATTGATCGGGGCCAAATTTCATAGAGCTGCTTAAAACAGAAAAGAGTGCAAACAATTTTCTGCAAAGTAAAATTTTACAAGATAGTAGTCACAGATCATACATGTGACATGGAATTTTTACATGGTAACTTTGCTCTGGAAAGCATAAAACAGAAAACAGTGCTGAATTTTGTTTCTGCAAAGCAAAAACATACGGGATACCAGTCACAGATTGTACATGTGATATGGTATTTTGACTGTGGAAAGCATAATTTGGTTGTGCTACTTTATTGAGCTAAATGTAGTTTCATAGAGCTGCTTAAAACGGAAAAACAGTCCAGGAAAATATATGCTCTGCAAAGCAAAAACATGCGGGACCATTTACAGAATGTACCTGAGACATGACATTAGACTGATAGCGTTACTCTGGAAAGTATAATTTGGCTGTACTTAGCTTCATTCTAAGCTGATACAGCTCTTTGAAATTGCTCAGTACTGCACTTTAAGCTCTTCCCGTAATATTGTGCCCAGTACTTCCCACATCCAAGAGCCACTTCCACAAAAAATTAAATCCCCTTAAGTCGGCCCCAAAATGTGCATTCAGTTCCAAAGCCATGTACTTGTACTTCAAGGGTTCAATTCAAAGCTCCAGAAGGGCCTTGAAATAACTTCCCCTGCGTTTTTACATACATATACAAGCAAAAGTAAGCGGATAATCCCAAACAGAAGGGATTCATTGCCGGCACCAGGAAATGCCTCTGGTAATTAATTGCAGCGGAAAATTCCTCGCTGTTTGGAATAATGAATTAAATCCCTGGTTTACACAATGAACTTGTGCGTATTATAAATATATCAGTTGTAAATGTTTTTTTTTGAAAGTGCACCGACTGTAGTTGTGCTGTATACTTTATCCACAGGCCTATTTAGAGTACGGATAAAAATGCTGTTGAACTTATTGGCTATGGTTTACGGCACTAATATTTATAAACAATGTTTAAAAGCACCTAAAAGCACCTAAGAAATGCTTGTTATGATCTTTTAAAAGAATACCAAAGGAAAAAATGTTTTGCTTTGAAATTCGGATAATATGGAAACCAAATACAGGCGTGGTAAGAACTTTATGATTTAAGCCTCTTTAGGGTATCAAATGGGCTGACAAGTTACCAAAAATAAATGATATGATATTCGGTAGCAACAAAAAGCAATGTTCCCAAACAGGTTTTAGTCTCTATTGGCAAGGAATTATTTAATGTTGCACATACATCTGACATTACAATGTTTAAAACATTAAGACTTATTTTTTTTAAACACATTACATCAAAGCACACCTTGTTCCCCCTGTTCCACAAGAGTTGCCCTCAAAATGTTATTCAAAAGACTTTTGCCAGTGATTTTAAAATCAAGACCCACTTTAAGGGGAAAAGACCAACTAGGCCGATTCCAAAAGGGCATGAGGATATTATGATATCCAGATAAACAACACATTACTATCACCCCATAAAACGCTGGCAATATGCCTCAGATATTTACCCATGGCGTAAACTGTTGTTTTTAATGACTGGCTGGGTCAGGGCAATTGGTCTGGCAGCCATATGTCTGGCTGCAGTAACCTTACAATATCTACACATCGTGGGTTGATTTACCCTTGTCCTTGCTCTATGGCTGGTGTGAGATGACTTTGGCAGAGCGTCATCAATCTAGAAAAGGGAAGGCCTACAGATGAGATTCACAGAGATGGAGAGCATTTGTATCACAATCTCAAGTCCCTTTTCACACTACTCTATTCCCCGAGGTTACATAGGGGAATATCCGGCTAGCCTTTTCACACTACGGTCGAGATTGCCCTACCCCTGGTCTCCCCTCTGTCTGCCCCAGCAAATGGGCGTACCCAGGGAAATAGCCACCCCTGCTCCGGAGTATTCTTGAAACGTGTAACCAGAACCCCATGGAAAAGGGATACAGTGTGAAAGTGGGTGTGTACGTTTGTGCCGTTGGGCAAGGTTTAATATGATAATTATAATAATTTGGGGGGCTTATCATCCTTACTCGCAGCTAAGAGCTAAATTGCGAAGGACGCGGCTACAACGTGTTCGAGAAGCAGGCATGCAAGGGCGGCTTTGGCAGCCAGCCTTATCAACCCATTATGACCACGGAGCACAGCCAGAAAAATGGATGGTATTGAAAACCCTCTAACACAGCAAAGAGCAAACGCACAACTCAACTCACATATGGCCCTGCATGGCCGGGTATCGAGCTAGGGTCACCTTGGTGAGAGGCGAGCGCTTTACGCACAAGCTAAGCATGCCCGTATATGTAAATGACAAATGAAACAGGGCGTCCAAAACACCCAGTAGATACCCCAGCTCTGGATAACACCAAGGACCTATCGAAGCTAACCTTACGCCGATGTGGTTGCGATTCGCCATGAGTTTTCCTAGAACTTCATACCCTGGGAAGTGGCTCTACAGTACAAAAAGGACTTTTTATGCAGTTTAAAGTGCAGACGTTGTGTTTTTGGAGAGAAAATCCACTCCTCCGACTGCCGAAGACCCTCCTGAAAAGACCCAGTGTAATTATGCGACAATAGGGCAGGCATACCTCCCCAGCTACTAGGCATCGGTACAAAGGACTTAGAGTGCTGTAATGACTTGATGACTTCAACGCAATAAAAATAAACTAGAAGTTAATTACTTTGCGGATTACTGGATTATGCCACCAAGAATGACTGTAAATGCTGCGTAATTCAAACCATAAACTGTAATCCTCCAGAAGCGATTAGATATCGGTACGAAAAAAACCTGACAACCAATGAAAAGAAGATAGCGTGTTTTTTTCTGGCAGGATCGGAGAGAGCTTCTGGATGTCTTATGCATAACAAAATTAGGCTTACCAGAATACAGTTACCAGCCAAACTGTAATATCACACATACATTTGTGGGTTGGTATCCTGTTCATTTGTGCTAAGCAGAAAATCACTAAGCATTATTCTCTGCTTGAGCAGCTCTATGAAATTGGGCCCGGACCACATGGCCAAACAGTTTTTAATAGAAGAAAACCCAATTAAACAAGCTGTCACAAAGTTCTAATAGATGATCTTATAATTAATGTAACAAGTTGTGTTTGTGTGTCTACTAATCAAATATTCAGCCTCTCCCCACAGTTTGAATCACAGTCTCTTTTCAAAGGCACTGGACACTGTTGGTAATCACTCAAAAAAATTGTTAGCATAAAAACTTACATGTTAAGGATCAATGGAGAGCTATTGATAGTATAAAACATTGTGAGAAACGGCTCCCTCTGAAGTAACGTATTTTTTGAGAAAAAAAGTAATTTCTCACTAAATTTGAATTTGATTTCGAGACCTCAGAATTTAACTTTGATCAAGCATCTGAAAGCTCACAACTTGTGCGACAAGGGCGTTTTTCTTCCATTAAGCTCTCGCAACTTCGATGACCAATTGAGCTCAAATTTTCACAGGTTTGTTATTTTATGCATATGTTGAGATACAATGTAGTGAGAAGACTGGTCTTTGACAATTACCAATAGTGTCCAGTGCCTTTAAACCAATGTTTGAACCAAGCAAATAATGTCTGTAGTTGCTAGCATGGCCCACCAACGCTGCACAATAGAATTTAGAGATACCTATGTTCTGTGTTTATCACCACCTAGGTGCTTAATAGTGAAAAGATCATGGCTGGTGGTCCGCCCAGCTTTAATAAAGTTATTCACATTATAACCATGGACAGTTCCAATCTGGTAAATCTAACTTACAAATCCTAAAGGTATTAAATTCCACACTCCCATCTCCCGTAATGGGAGTTTTATGCACAAAGCGTATTTCCACTGAACTAAGGTGAGGTATGTTGATAGTGCATGTACAAAGTTACGTAAGTAGGTGCTATCTGAACAGGTAGAAATGCATAGACACAAACATTTGAAAGCTGCAAGCAATTGGAGAGAGACTTCATTGGATTTCTTTTTAAATGGAAGCTGTTCCATCACATCAGGGAATTCCATATGTTATTGGCCTGCATTATTAGCTTTCTAAACTTTATACTAACCAAGAACCCAAGCGAGAGCAGACAAGAAAGGAAGTTTCAGTTTTAGATGTGGGAGGGGAAACCCCTGGAAAATGATTCCAGGGAAAACCCATGCAGTCAGGTATTGAAAACCCAATCCACGTAGTGCCACTGGCAGGATTCGAACCAAGGTCCTAGAGGTGCAAGGCAAGGCAAGATAACACTACGCCAACCTGACCACCCCAGCAGACAAGGCCCTACCCTATAATCGTGAACTAGTGACAATAAGCAGTCGTGAAACTAGGCCCAAAGCCTGTAAACAGACTCTGCTTAAATAATGGCTATTAACACTTACAGAATTTCTATTTCATAAACACTGCTTACAATAAGCAAAGCAGCAGCTGGGCTATCTTGCTGGGGGATATAATCTGAAAATTTCCTAGACTAACATTTTCATCACTATTGGCTTGCACACTAAATCTCTCACACCAAAATAAAAACTATATTATTTTTCTAAAGAACTTGTCGAGCAAACAGTTGCGCTAACTGTGGAATCCAGCAGCCAGCCTGTTGTGAAAATAAATATTTCATGAGAATGAGAAACCCCCCCCCCCCCTCCCATGGCAGGATATCAGCCCACATCCTTGGATCAAAATGCCAGGCTCGTTTTAATCCTGTTAAGTTGGTTGAAGTTTAAATGTTTTTAGAAAGTGTTCGCATGACTGGTACATTAACCAGTGAATGGCCCAGATCTAATCGCGTCTTTTTATCAAGCCAAGCATCTCTCATTGCTTCGTCAATTGAAATGTCCTCTAACCTCACTCCACGCTCGTACCCTCTCTCTCCAGTTTAAACGCTAGACTTTCCAAACCCAAAAGGCAGCTGCATTCTCCTTGCTTTGCTTACGATTTCCATGCCAAATTAAAGAAGAACATAAAAATACTGATTTGAAGTGACAAGCAAAAGAGAAAAAACCCTGAAATTATAATGGGTCCTTCGGGTACATCAAAGTTAATTTATGGATGGTCGTTTCTCTGAGTTGAAACCTTCATTTTTTTGTATAATTCCTGTGAGCAGAAACAGGAATAAACACTATTCCATTGGCCTACCACACTCACAGATCTTTATAATTTGATTAGTGGAGCATGTATCGCATGCTATCCTTTATTTTGCCATGTATACAGCCTCGATGCCCCAAAGATTAATATAGGACTCCTACATGATGGATATGATAATTATAGGACGCTAGAGCTGATTGGCAGCGGGTTTCAAAGATAATATTCTCCCTGCGTGTTTGTCCAAATGAGGCAACTTTATGTCACGGCGGACAAGGTTGATGTCTACAATGAGTTATCTATATTGTTAAGAATATTTATAGAGGTTTTCAGAGTGTAGGTCGCACAAGTTTCCATGAGTATCTTGTTTTAATTGTGAAACTTTTCAAATGTCAAGGATCTATTTGTGAGTTCTATAAAACAAATATTTAATATATTTTGTTTGTGCATTGTCACAGAATGTAATCACTCGGACAAATCTACCCTTTTCCATTTCCCCTGACTTCGCCTCGTGAAATGAATTAGTCCAGATTCCAACTCATGATTGAATTCTACGACAATGCACTCACTAAACTCAATATTTGTTTAACATTAGCAGCGCAAAATGGTACCAGACTATTTGCCAACAGCCTTGGTCTAGGGTACACTAATTTGATTTGGAAATAAATGTAAATATAAAATGGCTGCACTCTTTCTAACAGACGTCAGACGGGCTAGAGGTTGTAGCTCTTGGGCCCAATTTCATGGCTCTGCTTACCGTAAGCAAAGAATCGGTGCCTACTGAACAGAAAAGTCTGCGCTTAGGCCATACATATTTCCCTAGGTTAGCAGGAAATTTTTGCTTGTGTGCCTGTGTACCCTACATTACTAGGCATTTTTCAACTACACAGCTAGCGCAAAAATTTTGCCCCGGCAAAGTGAGCGGAGAATGGTGATCGTAACCGCAGAATTCGGCGGTAAACAGAGCCATACAATTGGGCCCGGTTAAGCTCGCAAGAGCTTGCTGCCACCCAAGCATACCAACCCCATACAAAAAGGCTGTCAAAATCGTGAAACTAAACAGGTGATAATGTTTAGCATTTCTTTTCACAGCCAATGGCCTTGGCAATTTGCAGGAAAAATATTTCAGATACTTTTTTGGACCCCCAAAAACCCCAATAACAACAACTACATTTTGAGTTTACGTATGAAGGTTTTATGATGCATATCACTACCTGCTTTTATTGAAATGAATATTTTACTTTTCTGTCATAAAGCTTATACTTTACGGTCATAAAATTTGTTTTTAAAATGCTCAACGTGACAAACAGAGTACTTTGAAAAGAAAAAGCATAACAAATCTCTACACACCTACAATTTCATTAGCACGTTTATGGTTGTTGATTTTTATGATGCCTTAAAGGGAAGGTATACTTTTGGTAACCACTCTTACAAATAAATGGGGAAAAACCCTTTAGTTAGAGGCCTATAAAGGCATTTGATAGAATTCAATTCAATTCAATTGTTTATTGTCACACATATAAAGACATACACAGTGAAATTCACTTCGGCTTGCGAGTCTAAAAATATTAAAAATTACAAAAATAAAAAAATAAAACAGAAAACCCTAAAACCACATAGGCATACAATAACGAACAAAATAAACAGTATGCGTACATTATGCAGAGAGACAATAACAGTTACAAAATTGCAAACCCCCAAAAACAAATCAAAAAGAATAAAGACTTTTGAGAAACATTTCACTTCAAAAAAATGTTGTTGTGTTTTTTAAAAGATAAAGTTTTGATGCCCCGAAAATTTGAATCTAAAAAGCATTACAGCATTACACTTTTCAGATAATGTTTTCCTACTCTAGGGATTATTCTTCCTGCGTGGCGTAGACTCTTCAGAAACCTCGGCAATATCTATAAAAAAAAACATGAGCACTACACCTATTAAAGTAAAAAAAAATTGATGTTGGTTTTATTGTTTACATCTACATGTATACAGGATTACAACAATTGAAAAGTAAAAAAAAAAAAAAAAGGTATAATTTCCCCTTGAATATAAATTTCTGTCATTTAAATTTTTGTTTCTATTAATTTTTGTTCTATTTTTTTTGTTGTTCCTCAAGCAGCACATTCTTTACTTTATTGAAGGTTCTCTAGATGCACCTGTTAGACCCTATAAGAAGACCTTGTCTGGGTACCTTGCTGAGTTAGAAAAAGCCTTGATCCTTGTGACACAAACATTTCAAAACATAACTCTGCATAAAACGATCAAACAAAACGAGACAAACAAGCTCTGGTTTTTAAAGGTCATATACCAAATTGTTATGTACAAGAAAGCAAGACTTAAATCTTAAATTCCCTCATAGGCCTATAGTTCATACCAGTGCCAGAGACTGGGTGACTAGTGAAATTAATAACTCGACCATTTGTGCCTCAAATAGTTGTGTCTTAGACACTAGTCACCACTAATTCAAATTCCCAAGATGCACTGCGGCATATTGTTGTAGCAGACACAATCTACAGTAAAATTCACGCTGTAGGGATTGAAGGATTGTGTCACTGATTGTGGTTCAGAAGTAACTTATGTTACACAATTGGTTCACCAAGCAGGAAGTCGCTACAGCTATAGTCATGGCGGCACGCTTAACAGAGCAGTTGAAAAACCACATACAAATCTTGCTAAACAGAAACTGGTAAGCACACAAAACTCCATGAAGTTTTCATTGTTGCAACCAACCGGTGCCCCACCAATATTTTGCTTAGCACCCCACTTATGTTTTGCTTAGCAAAGAAATTTACTAAGCAGTATTTTCTGCTTAACAGCCTCATAAAATTGGGCCCAGAATTCATCGGTAAGCAGAGCCATGAAAATTGGGGGTCGATATCACAAAGAGTTAGGACTAGTCCTAGGAGATATTAAAAACTTAAGGCTAGTCCTACGTTAGGACGAGTTTAGGACGAGTAACTCATTCTAACTCGAGATAAAGACTAGTCTTATCCACCCCGGCCCAGATAAGGGTGCCTCCAATCCCATCCTACCTACAACATCATAATATCATAATCATAATTTCAAGGTCTAATAGCCTGGGGTGTAAATCCTTTGTGCACCTGGGTAGACAGTTCGGCAACTGACTGTTCATTTTTCCTTTGCCTCTGAGAATTGACCTTGCCCAATTGTAGTTTATCAAAAGCTATATTTACACAAGGGAAACTCCAAAAGATTCTTCTGTTCCCATTACCAATGCATGTGGGCGAGAAAAACACGCATCATTTTGGTGCCCATGCACCCTTTTATCACTGCATATATTGGACAATGTATGAGTAATAATACCAAAATCTATCTCTCAATTCTTTTGCTAAAAACAAGGCACAGATAAAAAAAATTTAAAGAAAAAGTGCAGCGATTCCAATGTGGTTTGTATGGTCTCACATGGTCTAGTAAACCCAAAAGCTAGACATGCAATGAAGCCCAATATAATGCAGTCTAAACTTCAATGCATGTAAAGCAATCTTGTGGTTTACCACTGCCGATTTCTAGGGACTAGCTATGTACCTGAACCACGCTGAATAATGGTGGTTCTTCTATCAAAACATCGTAGCCACAATTTGTCCACAGGCCACTACAGACCTACATAATCTGTTGATTTTTTTTCTTAAACCGATTTAACCATGTTTTGTTGGCTATGGCTGTGGTGGAAGTGTCGTGGCCGAGCGGTTTAGAGCACCAAACTCAATGCTCTGCTGTATCTGAATCTGTGGGTTTGAGTCCCGGTTGTGACACTTGTGTCCTTAAGTAAGACACTTTTAAGTGGTTAAAACCATTACTTCTTCCTTTGGGTGGGACATAAAGCTGTTGGTCCCGTGTGTTGTTCTAAAAACTAATCACCACACGTAAAAGACCCCAGTACATATCACAAAGAGAAGGGGTTCGCCTGGTTTGTCTGACAGTGCAACTATCTTCAATCATGAAGATTGCACTAGAAAGGAAGAATGAAAGGATGGCTGTACGTCAACAGTGAAAGACAATCCATTGAAAGGAAGGCAACGCGAAGCGTCCTCAAAGCATAGGGAGGAGGAAGTCCTTATGAGGTCTCCATGTATGACTAATGCATTTACTGGGACAAACTGTCTACTAGACGTACATGTTTAAGAGTCCTTGACCAAAACAGACTTGTGTTAGTTACTGTTCTCTGCAGAAATGGTAATCAATTCGCTTGTACCTGCCACTCTTGTTTTTCGCTAGTGCTCTAAAACAAAGCATGTCATTTAAAAAGCGGGACAGAGATATAGACCTGTCTGATCCTTGAAAACACAGCACAAACAACGGGGTCAAATTTCAGAGCTACTTAAGCATAAATGATTGCCTTCTCAAATTAATATGCACTGAGAAAGCAGGGTCTTATCTCATGGCTCTGCTCACCACAAAATTTTGCACACAGTGCACTGGGCCCAATTTCATAAAGCCTGAAAGCGTAGAAACTTATTAAGCCGGAAAAATCTTGCTTAGCAGAAATTGGTCACCAGCCAAAATCCACAAAGTTAAATTGTTGTAAGGAGTCCCACTCACTTTTTTCTTAGCAGAGATATTGCTAAGCAGTATTTTCTGCAACAAGCTTTATGAAACTGGTCCCTTTAAGAACACAATTCAATGGGCTGTAAGCATATTCTTCGGTAAAAAGCAGGAGCAATAAAATTTGACCTAGCTAGGTAATGTGTCACAAACATATGTTGGCATGGTAGTAGTTTGGTTGGTTACCATGTTCTAGTGCAAGACAAATTGTTTAGTATTAGTCTGTTTCTGACCTTCTATGAGCTCAGCCTGAAGACCATCTGCAAAAGGCAATAGACCTTTCAGGGAGAAGAAAGTTTGAGGTGAAAAATGCTGTAACACTTGTCTAGATTCCATGCATGAGTTTCTTTTCTGAGACAAGCCTTTGCCCATAGAAATCCAGGTCTCAGAAATTAACACTGGACCACAGGCTCCCGAGGCCAGTGATTCTAGCCTCGGGCCAGTAAACTCAGAACTGGACAATGGGCCAGTAAACTCAGAACTGGACAATGGGCCAGTAAACTCAGAACTGGACAATGGGCCAGTAAACTCAGAACTGGACAATGGGCCAGTAAACTCAGAACTGGACAATGGGCCAGTAAACTCAGAACTGGACAATGGGCCAGTAAACTCAGAACTGGACAATGGGCCAGTAAACTCAGAACTGGACAATGGGCCAGTAAACTCAGAACTGGACAATGGGCCAGTAAACTCAGGACCAGACAAGTCTAAAAGTACCTCCCTGTGTAATCATATCTTTAAATGTCTTTCAATTATATTGAGTATTGAATTAATAGGAATACCATATACTACAGAGCGACCCAACTCAAAACAGTGTCCAAAACATCAACGCAATCCGAACCTTGTACAAAGTTACCCAGGCACCCAGCCAACACCATGTTCAGGGTCCATAATACCCAGTCTAGACCTTTATAGGCAACCAGGTAACTCATTGGGTATCCCCTGTACTCAGCTTTAGAAACTTATCTCAGTAATCCATCTTCAACACCCGGCACTTACAGAGGAAAAAAATTACATAAAAAAAAGAAACCAAACTGAATTTTATTTCCAAGGCTAGATCTCACTGGGTAAAGTAATCAGCAGTTAACCAAATTACCCTGCACTAGTTACTGAGCAAGCTTGTTTAGTATCAGTTAAAGGCACTTCAGAGGGAGCCGTTTCTCACAATGCGTTATACTATCTACAGCTCTATCTAAGTTTTTATGTCAACAATTATTTTGAGTAATTACCTATAGTGTCCTATTGGTCTAGTGCAGACTATAATAGATGTTAAATTTGCAACGGGGATAAAGAATATTAATTTTGGTTTTTACCCAAACACCAGTGTCTGTTAGCACTGTATACTCAGTACTTTCCCGAGTCCTGTGAAAAAATATCACAGGCATGTTACTCGGGTGGGATTCGAACCCACGACCCTTGCAATTCTAGAGCAGTGTCTTACCAACTAGACTACCGAGGTTGCCCGGTAGCTAGAGGCAGTTCGAATCCTATGTTTTGGCAGCGGGTACCGCAACGATATAATAGATGTTAAGTTTGCATCAGGGATAAAGAATATTAATTTTTAGTGCAGACTATTTCTTTAATTTGTAGAGTGTTCTTGTGGCTTTTTTGATGCACTCCATAATGAGAAACGGCTCCCTGAAGTAATGTAGTTTTTGAGAGAGGTAATTTCTTACTCAAAAATTAAAAGGCTTTAGGCCTGAAGTCTATTTATGTTTTTTAGGCATATGAAAAGAAACAAAATTGTGCAACAAGTTTTTTCTTCTGTCATTATTCTCTCACAACTTTGACGACCAATTGGGTCCACATTTTCTCAGATTTGTTATTTTTATGCATATATTGGGATACACCAAGTGAGAATACTGGTCTTTGACAGTTACCAAACGTGGCCCAGTGAGTTTAAATATGGGTTCCTAGTCAAAATAATAAGTCGATGGCCTTAATATTTCCGAGGCTAGATCTCAATTATAATGAGTTTATGCTTACATAGCCAGCTCATTACATCACTCAGCAATCAGCCTAATCTAAAAGGCCACACATAATAACTATGTGTGGCCTTTAAAGTTGCCTCCACAATTATTTTGGGGACAATCATCTTTTCCTTTATATTATAAGTGTTTCAAGACCTTGGTGTATGGAAAAAGCATGACAACCTCTGTATGGCTGTGATTTATTTGTAGGTCAGTCACTGTTGAATACACAAGGGTATTTTGTGGTTTCATTTGAGATATGGTATACCTCATCATTTGGGACAGGCCTGAGAACAAGAAAAATCACTGTAAGCGATAGCTACAATATAAATGAAAGAATAAACCTGTGACTGTGATCCGGGAAAACCTGGAGTGAATATGGCCAAGGAGGAAGGACAATCTGACAAACATTACTGACGTTTTAGGTAATGTTTCAAATATCCAAAATTGGGGGGGGGGGGGGACATAACAAATATACTTTTTACAAAACCACATTATTCCAAATGAAAAATGTTTCTAAAAAAAGGGCTTTAAAGACAGTGGACACTATTGGTAATTGTCAAAGAGTAGTCTTCACAGTTAGGGTATCTCAACATAATGCATAAAATAACAAACCTGTAAAAATTTGAGCTCATTCGGTCGTCGAAGTTGCGAGATAATAATGAAAGCAAAAACACTCTCCGTCACACGAATTTGTGTGCTTTCTGATGCTTGATTTCGAAACATCAAGTTCTAAACTTGAGGTCTCGAAATCAAATTCGTGGAAAATTACTTCTTTCTCGAAAACTATGGCACTTCAGAGGGAGCCGTTTATCACATTGTTTATTATACCATCAACCTCTCCTCTCCCCTATTACTCGTCACCAAGAAAGGTTTTATGCTAATAATTATTTTGAGTAATTACCAATAGTGTCCACTGCCTTTAAGGATGATTACGAAAAAGACAGCTTCCCTTGAATGATTTCTGAGAGTTTGCAAACTTGAAGGCTACATAATATAGTAAGCATCCATAAATAAGATATTTAACACATAGTTGGGCCTAAAGTTGGGCTTGCCCAAGTCATAAGTTAGGCTTGTCCAAGTGATAAATGGAATTTCTGACTGTAGGCATCATTTTAAATGGGGTACACCTTTAAACTTGTTTTTTTTTTTTAAATTGCTCCTGGGTCTCCAAGGAGCTCTCACACGAGAAACTGGCAAATGCAGTAATGGTTAAATCAGCATGGTTGCAATTATTGGGACTCTCCGATGAGTTGTACAATTTATGCTGATTATAGACAGACCGTTAGTGTTATCATAAATCTTTAAAAATAAACATTGGCAATGGCTGGAAATTCTCCAGGCAAACTTGAAATAATTGATGTGTGGAGAATACTGCTATCCATTCATTTGCATGGGGTGTGTATTTGATTGTAGGCTATTCACTTCATTTCAATTCTGGTTGTGAAACCAAGGATTCTCAGAAAAGCAAACTTATTCATATAGCCAATAACCCAATCGAGAGAAGACAGGGAAGGAAGTTTCAGCCTTAGATGTGTGAGGAAAACCCCACAAAATTATTCCAGCGAAACCCATAAGCCTTTTTGAGGTATGGCGG
The DNA here is from genome assembly GCF_902459465.1 of Asterias rubens. Classification (NCBI taxonomy): domain Eukaryota; kingdom Metazoa; phylum Echinodermata; class Asteroidea; order Forcipulatida; family Asteriidae; genus Asterias; species Asterias rubens. Next base: position 30,218,575 of record NC_047062.1, read on the forward strand.
ACACAATGCTACAACACTGTAAAGTTGTGGTAAATTTGTGCGTATTGATCATAGAAATAGAACGTATGTTATTCAGTGAAGTGCGCATTTTAGGCGACGCGGCGTTTACACGTAAACCTAATGACCACCAACATGATGAGCGTGGCATCAGTCGCGGCGTGAGACGCGCGCGCGTATCATGTCCGCCATACCTCAAAAAGGCTTATGCAGTCCATGTAGTGTCCCCGGTGTGATTTGAACCAGGAACCAGGGTCCTAGAGGTGGAAGGCGAGCAAAGATACCACTCTGCCAACCCTGACCACCAAGTGAGTGGAGAATAAATACACATGGGGAAAACATAAATAGATGAATAATTGCAGTTACAGTTCCTCTTTTAGCAGAATTCTAAATAATTGCTGAGCAACAGCTGCACTGAGACCAGTCAAATCCAATAGACTTTTGCTCCACATTATGACTGGTAACCTGGTTTGCTAAGCAAAAACTGTTTTGACAGCAACTAAGCGATTCATTATAAAAAATTTAACTGCTGAAGTTGTATTTGGTTTTCTAGAACTTGCCTGGGGGAGGTTTCCTGCAAATTATGTACACTGTGTGTATGTTAGGTTAATTCATTGACTGTATGAGTTAATAAACGCCCAATGAGTCCAAGGTTCAGTGAAGATGTTTACAGATGGCTTGCCGGCGGTCTTCATTCAAGTGTGGTTTAAGACTGATATTTATTTCAATGGTTTCCTAGCACCACAGTATTTATCAAAGCCAAAGTGCCTACGATAAGAATCTTTCCAATGCTCCAGCACAATTTTACAGTTCCCTATCAAGTGCTCTTTACGAAGGGAAATCTGCATTGCCCTTAACATCAGGCATGTTAACTTATCACACAGTTCAAAAGCAAATCAGACATGTTTATAACTTGGTTTTGAGCAATTAGAAACATCACACAGTTCTTTTCAGAACCACCATAACTCAACTCTGCCACATAAAGTCACAACAATCTGAACAGTGCGAGTATTTACACTACATACCCGAAGTCAGAAGATTCTTAAAGACACTGAACACTATTGTTAATTGTCCTCAAATTCTAAATCTGAGGTCTCGAAATCAAATTCGATGAACATTACTTCTTTCTCGAAAACTACGTCACTTCAGAGGGTGCCGTTTCTCACACTGTTTTATACTATCGACCTCTCCCCATTACTCGTTACCAAGTAAGATTTTGTGCTCGAAATTATTTTTATTATAATTAATTACCAATTGTAATTATAAGTAATTACCAATAGTGTACACTGCCTTTAAAAGAATCCTTCAATATAATTCCTGTTTCTTGCAGATTTTTCGCCCAAATTAAAGCACTGAGTTATATGGGATACCTAAGGGCGTAAAACAAAGTTGGTCTTACCTTTTTCCGATCCGTCGGCCTATTTGGTGCGAGACGCAAGTACAGTAGAACACAAGCTAGCATGAAGGTGACCAGGATCACAAAGAACACGCGTCGTATTTTCATTCTGACTATCAAGGGAAGGGTCATCTGTAAAAGATATTGTACAAATTGCTTTAAAAGGATTGTATACATGTGGTTAATTGGAGCCCACTGTTTGATTGAGTCCTGTAGAAAAGGTGGTAGCGTTTTTTGATATATCGCTGAAAATCCAGAGCGGTTATCTCAACGCAGGAGTAATTGGAATACAAAATCCGAGAAACATCTTGACTGTAACTTTTCTCAGATTCAAATTTTGGGGGATAAAAAAAGTTTTTTTACAATTAGGAAGAGCAATCTGAAAATGATTTGTTCTCTTATCTAGAGCCAATGAAGTGCCCTACTAAGTGATGGGGTAATGTGTTCTCTAAAGGATGTGGAACATATTAATTGAGCTGCACTATTTTGTAATCTTTGAACTCTGTCCAATTCATGACAGATAAACCTGGGTGTCCAAATTTAAAACAGGTTGTCCAAATTTCAAACAGGGGATGGACACCCCTCTGGCAAACACTATGCATGGCAGGAAAGAAGAAAATAATGATGTTGGAAAAGATTATGACTGCAAGGATACTCTGTAAGAGGATTGCAGCGAGGCAGATTAGGTTCGAAGAGGATTTTTGGTAAAGTTGCAGGAAAGGAGGAAAGCATCATGTTGGGTCAGGAACATTTACTTTTAACAATGACATGACAGAGACAGCAGAAAACAGACAGCTCCACGGTACAGTTTTGTGCAAAAAACATCAAATCTAGCACCACTTCACTGATTTTTGTACACTTAATAGTATTGGATTGGAATTGGCTTTTTTAATCCCATGCACTGAGCTTGGCTGGAGACAAGAGGCCTACTTGACAGATTCCTTGGAGAGTTAGCCTAGGGAACTATCCTTCCCCTCCTCATCTGCAATCCGCATTAATTTATAACTAGGCTAACCCCATCATCAGCTCATCATCATCCACCAATTCATTATAGCAACAATAGAGCAAGGATCACAGGATAGCAACTATCTGCAGCTTTAATAGTCATCGTCACCACCCATACCCCATCGTTAAAATCATCACACTCATTCATAATGCCGTTCAAAAAAAACATGATTTTATGATAGTGTATGCCTTACTTACACAATCAAAATAATTTTGTAAAAATTATTACCTCAATAAAAATCCGCAAGGAATGTTCATCTTGCCATAGTCTCATGGTCATCGGCAGGAGCAGAATCAGGCATCAGTTGATCGTGGGTGTAGAACGCATCCAAATCCAACCGGCCACTAACTCCCACAGCCTACCCCACAGTGGCTCGCAATCTCTCCCAGGTCCGCAGGTAAAGCTGTCAATCACGAACTGACTAATCCCCAAGAGCCACACTGAGCTCAAGAGCACCATCCACTTCGAAGCAACAGTGCGAGACCACGCCGGTCAGGCATTGTGATACCATTTATAAACAAATGCTGATGAGCCGTTTGATGTGCCCCCGTACCCCGCAGTTTACCGCTGTCCGTTATATCAAAATCCGTGGGCAACCTCGTTAGGCCTCAGGACGCACTGAAGGAGCGCTGAACGGTTAACAGTTATATCCAAGCTCCCGTTTTTTGGCCGTGCAACACAATAGCTGAGACCCGATCTGAGCTGGTTTATTGAAGCGTAGCACAGCCAAGTTTGTTCTCTAAACAATCGCTGATTGATCGAATGATTTGACAAGTCTGTCTGGCTGGCTGCAGCGATTTCAGGACAATTACAATGCGCGTGTTTGGGCCAATGTTTTGGTTTGTGGCGCGCCATATCCATGCTGTCAACACAGCGCCCTCTATTGTTTAAAAGCAGCACATGTTATCAACTATTTATTTCCCAATAAACTTGTGTGTTGGGTATGAAGTGATACTGATAATATCGAACTTTGATAGGAATTCATGCCAAATTAAACAATTTCTTTCAAGTGTAACCGTTTAAGTGTAACCGTTTAAATGAATTTGTCCTTTCTTAGCAATATAAAAAGAGTCTTAAGAATGTGGTCTGAGCATTAACTTTATAAATGCATTCGAACCGGAGCTTCAACTTATTTTTTTTAATGGGATATCGCCCAACTCACAAGGTCGGATGGCCACTTCAAGGTGGTGGGGGCTACACTGAATTGGGTGGTCGACCCTGTCGACATCTGCTCCAAGGGCTGAAACAGGATTACCCCCTTAGACTGTAAGGGCGTAGGCATGGGCATCATAGAGCGGACTGCACTACCTTCCCAACTTTTTATGGAGCAATTATGCATAAGTGCCATGCTCAAAGCACAAGTGTCATGACCGGCATTCGAACCCACACTCTGCTGCTGACAACACCAGAGCTCGAGTCCGGTGAACTAAAAACAAAAAAAAACTAACAAACAAACACCCCAACAAACAAACAATCTAATTATCAACCACTGTGTCTAAATCTGGACTTTTCACAAAATTAAACCAATTATAACCAACATTTTCTTTTCAGAACAGAAGAAAACATAACTTTAATTCTAGATTTGAATTACAACATGACAAACTACAGGCTAACTAAGACCATACTTTTTCTATCTGGACAAAATTATACAAAAACAATCTCCTATATTTCTTTAAGGTAACAGTTCTGCCATTTATACCGTGGTGTCAGTATCCACACTTGGACATCCAATTCCAGTACCATATTAAATTTCATTTGAGAACTGGAAATAAGTTATCAGTTTCTGGTGTTAAGTTAACAATTGATTAAATAAGGAATGAAATGAGATATGCTAGGAAAAGGTGCGAATCTTTGAAAGTGTAATGTAAAACGTAAGTATGAAAATAATACTTAGTAAATTAGAATTCAGGCCTGATACTTCACAGAGGCAACAAAGGCGAATGCCACCATTTTATAACCTTGCCCTTTCAAAAATGAAGCATTCAGGCCTAAGATTTACACACTTGACCCCACCCGTGCATAATCATGGGTCCGCCCCTGGATTGGTGAACTACATCTCCAGACCGTCAGGAAGACTGTGGGATTGCTATCAGTTATTTTATCCCTCAGTATATGACTAGTATGGGTGCGTTCGACCCCGTGGTGCTCACTCGGGTGAGCCACTGACAAAAGCTAATCGAACTACCACTCGCCGCTCTCGTGACGTCATGCACCTGGGGCCAGCCCCCAAGTGACCCACTCCACAAGCAGGGCACTGGGGGGTTCACCCGGGTGAGCCCCCTGGAAGGACGTCAAAGCTATTCGAACGCACCGAGGCAGTCCAGGGTCAACCCAGGGAAGCTAAACGAACGCACCCTATATTGAGAAAAGCTTTGGCAGTTGTCAATAGGCAGAGTTTTATTATAACGCCCCAAATGGACTCTTGCACACTTGAGGTAAGCATAATATAAGGCAAGAGGAATATAAGGCTCAACATCCAAACCGTGGTTTATTGGTTAGACTGCAGGACTTGCAATCACAAGGTTGTGGGTTCGAATCAACAAGCTAACTGCCGATTTCACAATGACTAGAATAAGCATTGCCGTCTAGATACTGAATCACAATTTCTTGACTTGTGCAATTCATAATCATAGACGTTAAACCAATGTTTGTATGAGAGAGATTGGTTGTTGCCAGCTTAGTGTTTATATCCCCTTGTGGGAGTTTGCCCGAGTTCCCTTGATGGGAAGATCATCTAAACAAACACCAAACAAACTGTAGGACCAATAAAGATGATGTGTTTTACTTAATAACACACGCTGTGTGACCAGCTAGGCCAGGATTTGAACCCCAACTAGTAAATGATAGAACTTAGATACTACAAACTAAACTGCTTGGCCACAATGCAATATATAATACAGCTGAATAAATTTCTCATAAAAATATATACAAATACAATGATTCCTCAGTTAGAACTAGACACGCAACTTTCTAATTTCAAACAAATTTCAAGTAAATGGCCCATCACACTTTACATTTGTACAGTGTTTTTCAGTTTTCTATGGCACCGTTTCGAAAAGAAAAAGAGGAAATCTGCTGATCAGCTGAAAAGTTGCTTGATCTCCCATCTGAGAATAAAGTTGAGTTTTACTTTCTTTTACTGAAAAAAAAAGCGATATCACCTAATGTCGTTCCCAGATGATGAACTTTGACCTTGCCTGATCTCCCTGTCTATATCTCTAAGCCGGCACTCGTAGTCATAATCCTCAAGGATGGGATTATTGGACGGCTCTAATCCCATCAAGAAATCAAAATCTAGCCATGTCGACGACAGTGACTTGTATTGACCTTTGCTATTCCTCTGAGGTGGGTAGAAGTGAAATTAATAATTAGGAAATCTAAGTACACATACACTGATCTTCAAGCACTCCCCTTTCATGCAATGACCAATCACATGGAATATTTGTGAGTCCTAGTGCCCGGTAAGAGCTTGACACAAAAAAGAAAACAGTTTCCGCCTTTGGATTGATGAGTCTTGCATTTTAGGCCAAGTTGGAACAAGGTCTATAGTTGACCATAGCGCGACTAAGTTAGCCCGAAATCTGTCTAGTCAACGATAGTTGGCTACGTCAGTCGACCATTTAGAACAAGCCGACATCAGTCGACTATTTAGAACCGGCCTACAGGGCATGGTTGTTTGTTGGTTATCAATACCCTTTTTCATAACACAATGTACCGTGGACCAGTTATAAGAAAACGATAACGTGTGTAAGTCGCCGGTCGCGCTGCCATGACATGACAACACTTCTGTCTGTGCGCATGCCCTTAGTATGAGCATGGTGCACTGCTTTTAAAGCACACATTTTTTTTTCTTCTTCTGCCAGTCACCAGACACACAAGGCCTGAGGGCCACTTCAAGGTGTGGGCTACAATTATTATTGTTCCAGAGGTCGTTGCCACCTACTCCTAGGGCTGAAACAGTGTTTTACCCCTTTTACAGTCCATATGGATGTAGGCTTGGGTATCATGTCCAACATGCCGCTGTTGCTAGTCATGCCGCTGTTGCTAGGCCTTAATGTCTCGACCTATTTTAGATATGAAACTCACATATATTTTAATAACATTCAAACAAAAATCCTTTTAAAAAATGAAGTGTTACCTGAATGAGATTCTTGACAGTGATGCTCCCCTCTCCCGGGAAAGGTTGCCTAGCCATTGGTTCAACCTTCAATCTCTGAACACCTTAAAAAAAAGTCCATAAAGAAATATAACTGATAATTATTTTGTTCACGGATTATCATTGCTGGCTGGTCTAGCCCAACGAACTCAACTTCTGTTGGCTGAGTAATGTGAGTTTTCTAATCTCGGTTGTGACTATTTGCATCCCGAGGCAATACAGTCTAACTTGAATTACTTCCACTTTAAAGATAATGGACACTATTGGTAATTGTCACAGACTAGTCTTCACAGTTGGTGTATCTCAATATATGAATAAAATAACAAACCTGTGAAAATTTGAGCTCAATCGGGCATCGAAGTTGTGAGAAATTAATGAAAGAAAAAAACACCCTTGTCACACGAAGTTGTGTGCTTTCAGATGCTTGATTTCGAGACCTCAAATTCTAAATCTGAGGTCTTGAAATCAAATTCGTGGAAAATTACTTCTTTCTCAAAAACTTTGTCACTTCAGAGGGAGCTGTTTCTCACAATGTTTTATACCATCAACCTCTCCCCATTACTCGCAATCAAGAAAGGTTTTATGATAATAATTATTTGGAGTAATTACCAATAGTGTCCACTGCCTTTAAGATGAGGGCTACACAAATCAGCTACCACCAGGGGCACATTGCCTTGGACTGAAGCAGGGTTACCTCTTTCACAGTCCATTTAGGATGTAGGCGTGGGTATCATCTACTATGAGCATTGCTGGTAGAGCAGAATACACTACCTTCCAAACCTTTTACAAAGCAATGTATAGTGTCTTGAGATGCACCGAGTGAGAAGACTTGTCTTTGACAATTACCAATAGTGTCCACTGTCTTTAAGATGAACAGAGGCCTAAGACATCTTGGAGGTATACTGGGGCCAAGTTCACGGAAGGCAATTCACGATAAAGTTGTCCATGTGATGCCTATGAGATTTCACCATCGAAAGGACCAACCAAGTCTTGTGTCTACTTGGAATTTAATACGCCTCTCAGCCTTCCCCCTGAAAGCTGTCTCACTCACCTGGGAGATAGAGAAACTGCTGCTTCTTCTTCTGGCGCTGCTTCGCATCTCTGAAGATCAGACAGAACTGCTGGAGCTTCTTGGCTATGAACTGCCAGTAGACCGGCTTAGCAAAGACCCTCTGTAGACTGAGCTGTTTAGTCTTGACGCACACCGCCATGAAGTCACACCAAGGGGCCCCGCTGATTGCCATCTGTCCTTGCACCTAGAATTAGATTTAAAAAAATTTACTTTCTGAAATTTTGTGTGCAAGTCGCCTGACACACATAGGCCACTTCAAGGTAAGGGCTACAATCAACTGTTTTTTCAGGGGTCGTTGACACCTACTCCTGGGGCTGAAACAGGGCTACCTACTTTACAGTCCTTATACGGATGAAGGCTTGGGTATCATCCATCCGAAGCCTGGCCGGTAGAGCAGAAAGCACTACCTCCCCAAATTTATGTAGCAGTCATGTGAAGTGTCTTGCAAAGGACACAGGTGTCACGACCGGGACTCCAACCCACACTCTGCTGACCAAATGCTGACCAAGCACCAGAGCTGGAATCCGGTGCTCTTAACCACTCGGCCATGACACGGCACATTTCATTTAATTTACTTTATTAGTTCTGGTTGTGAAGCGAATGACTCTCGCTTTGATACTAGCAAAGAACCTACAATTGAGAGGTGACAATGAAGGAAATTTCAGTTCTATAGAGGAAAACCCGAGCAGTCAGACAGGGATTGAAAACACAATCCACGTAGTGCCCCCTGGTGGGATTTGAACCGGGGTTCCAGAGGTTGAAGGAGAGGAAAGATACCAATATGCCAACCTGACCAATGTCTAGGAGTGTCCATGGTTATCGTGGCATGTAGTTGCCTATCAGTTAAGAGCACCACACTCAAGTTCTAGTGTTTCTGATCAGCAGAGTGTGGGTTTGAGTCCCAGTCATGACACGTGTGTCCTTAAGCAAGACACTTAACCATGAAGCTTCGGCGTTCCGATAAGATCCTATTATTATTATTCCTGCTTACCTGTGCCATGTAGTTCCTTGGTATGCCATGAGGTACCTTAGAGCAATCGTACATCTGATAGACAGGAGCTTTGTATTCTACGAGTCCTATCAGTTTGTTAGGATCACTGCTAGATACAATCTGGAATGGTCGAAAGATGGGAGAAACAAAGAGTATAAACTGTCATTGAGTTGGGTGTCCAGGGCTCAAATTCATGGCTCTGCTTATCGCCGAATTCTGCGTTAACGATCACCATTCTCCGCCTACGTGCAAGCAAATAAATTTATGCTTTAGCTGTGTAAGCGAAGAATGGCTAGATTCGTAGAATATGCATGCCCACAAGTTGTGAAAAGCCAAAATTCCCTGAAATATGCATAACGTAAGCACGGAATTCCCTGCTTCAGTAAGCGCCGATTCTTTGCTTACGGAAAGCAGATCCATGAAATCGGGCCCTGGGGTGGATTTTACAAAGAGTTAGGACCAGTCTTACCTCGAGTAAGGACGAGATACTCATCCTAGCTTAGGACTAGCCTTACGCTTTAAGTATCACCTAGGACTAGTCCTAAGTAAGGACTAGTCCTAGGTCCTATGTGAAATGATCCCCATGCCATGCAATACTAATAGTACCTAGTAGGAAAGACAAAATAGGTCAAAGTCAAACAAAAAAACAGAACACTTGACTACCTTTCCATCAGGTGTTGCTCCACACAAGCCATGTAGTATACTGCCCTCTTTTGGCAACCAGAGGCCAGACGATTGTGTGGTGTTTCCAGTAAGAAGTTGATAAGCCTCATCAATGACTGGTTCTACTCTGATGCCATGCGCTGTGCACTCATCCTCTTTCTTGTCCTACAGAAAGAGAAGAGGAAATGGCAATAAACAAGAGCCCACATCAAAATTAAACCAGTGAAACGAAAATAAAAATAAAAACAACAGAGACAGACCTGAGGTGGATTTCACAAAGAGTCCTAACTTAGGACTAGACTAGCCTTAAGTTTTTAATATCTCCTAATAGGAGATATTAAAAACTTAAGGCTAGTCCTAAGTTAGGACGAGTAAACTTGTCCTAACTCGAGATAAGACTAGTCTAACCTCTTTGTGAAATCCACCCCAGATCAAGATCCTCTGGGACTTTGACATTTAGACTGATAAGGACTGATCAGGTGTCGTGGCCGAGCGGATAAGAGCACCGAATTCAAGCTCTGATGATTCTGTTCAGCAGAGTGTGGGTTCGAATCCCGGTCGTGACACTTGTGTCCCTGAGCAAGACGCTTCACTATAATTGCTTCTCTCCACCCAGGGGTAAATGGGTACCTGTGAGGGCAGAGTTGGTTCTTGTGATTGATTAGCTTAGTGTGCTACATATTTGGCGGCACAGGCTGTATACTCCCCAGGGAGCTGAGATGGTTTGTGGAATGATTTAAGGCCCAGTGACCAGGGGTAATGTTGAAGCACCTTCAACGTCACTGCGTGATGGACCTGGGCACTATATAAGAAGCCACTATTATTATTATTATGTATTAGAACATTGGCGTTTGGTTGTTGTAGACTTACATAAGAAAATGTGTCGTCTCATTGACGGTGTGCCTCGGGAGACAAAAAAAGTAGCTTTGTAAGGAGGAGTTGGAAAAGATCTAAAAGAACCAAAACCTGGCATGGGAACTTCGTAAGATTTGGCAGGTGAAAGTAAATGAAACCAGTGGTGGTTGGAGCGCTTGGAACCACTCCGAATACACTGGGAAATTAAAACATCTAGACGAAATAGGGACAATTTGTGTGAGGGTAGATTTGTTAGTGTTACAGAAGGTGGCGCTTTTTGGAAAAGTGAGGATCCTGAGAAAAACCCTCAAGATCAAAGGCTCGAGGAGCTACCGGCACAAAGGAAAATGATTGTCAACTTCCTTTTGCATGCTGTGATGAGAAGAGATTTGTATATATATGGCAGAGAATGACCAGTTCACCTGGTAGCAAGCGTCTTCAGAGATGAGTGACTGGAAGAAATCGAACGGTCGTCCTCGTCCAACTCCTAAAGCGTCTCCAAACCTCGAAGCGGTCAGCTGCAAACCTCGTCTGAGCTCAAACCATTCTTGACTCCGCTGTGATACCATCACCTCTGTCATGCTGGACAATGAAAGATGCTGCTGCTTCCGGGTTAGAAAAGTCACAGGTTTTACCGATGTCTGTGAAGAAAATGGAATAAAATAAACAATACCATTTTGTTAGAGACAATACCATTGTCCAGCATGACAGAGCTTTTTGTGTTGTGCTAAAAATAATTTGATTGGCAGCATATTGCGCCAAAGCACCTTGTAAACCATTACATGGTGCTATGAAAGGAGTAGCTATCACAATTCAATCGTAGCCCCCACATACCTTGAGCGTTACTGGATGACGGATATGCGCGCTATAATTTATAGTATAAAAAGAAGCCTTGACATATTATAATTAAGCTAGCGGTAACAACTATACATCTCTTTTTCTGCGCAAGCCCCCCTTAGCTGTGGAGTATAGTTGTGTACAAAACAAAAATCCCTGCTAATTCGTGAAATACGCTTGACATAGGCGCGGAATTCCCTGCTTCCGTATTATTACACTAGATTCTTTGCTTACACACAGGACAGTAACAGTAAGTAGGGAGCCACTAAATTGGGCGCAGGTATTTCAGTTCAATTTAATTCACTTCTAGGCCTTTTTCCTATCCATCATCATTATTCAATCATACTTGTGTAGCCTACTGCGTACAACTGCACACACAAAATGCAGTAAACACAACAACTAGCCCAGGTTGGGTTGGACTCCTCCATCCAGCCAGGGCTATTTATACAACAACCAAATCAAACCAAAGCAATAAAGAAAATAGTACAACAACAAACAAAGCGAAGCCCTTGCTATCTCGGTTTTTTTGTAGATTCATTTTGTCGCTCATCAATTAATTGTTCAATTAACGTACCTGTAAATTCAAGAGGAGGTTCTTTAACTTGTCAGCATTCAACCATTTTCATTTTTGCCGCGCCATACTTTTTAAAAGTCGGCAGTGCATGCTGTGTGTGTGTGTGCAGTACTTCCTGGTTGCATAAGGTCAAAGGTCACTGAATAGATGAGGTCACGCCCCGTGTGTGAGTCTCTCATGTAAATCGAACATCAGCAGAGATTGCAAAATTAAACGAGGTTTCTTCGTTATTTTAAGGCAAATGTGAACACCAGTGACATCTGATATGACATCGCAACATTTCACTACACCCAGTACGTGTTGAGAACGTTAAATGGCAGTGAAATAGCGAGTTCCAGACAAGAATTTATCGCCTGCCCTCCGCGGAATCGGGCTGAGCGTTTACTACACACACATCCGGGAAATTTGTGACTTCCCAAAATGGCGGCTTCCGAAGGGGGTGGAAAAGACGAAGTGAAAACCCAATTTGGGACGCGTGAGGGAACGTATAAACTGATGACTCTGTCTGAATATTCCTGGCCCTCGAGAGCTCCGTATAATGTTCAATGTTGCCATCCAGTTAGGGTGTCATTTACGAGTGTGGACGATGGATCTGGGTGTAATGACAAAATTTGTTTCAATGTGGGCCGAGAACTTTATTTTTACCCGTACAAAGGTGTACGGAAGGTGAGTTATGCATTAATTGTTGATCGTGAATGGTGAACGTTCTTTTAATATTTATTGTGACACTGATTATGCTGATTGTCTGTCTCTTCATTAGAAAAGTTCTGGGGAGTTCATTTCATAAACATGTTTAAAGCAAATTAACCCTTGATCTTTTGAAGTTGAACATGTTGAATGATACTTTTGCTTGTCATGCTTGTGATCATCATTCACTCAGTGTTTTTCTTGATCGAATTCATAATTTCATTTTCACTTTTGAAGAGGGAGGTCCATATTTTCAGAAATCTGATCTGTATGGAATGTGATTGTGAAACATTTATTGATGGAAAGTTATGATTACTCATCTCAAGTCTAACTAAGAATAGATCCTGCATACAAACTTGTTGTTTTGCCAAACAAACAGCTGGATAATTCATATTTATAACCTATTTTTTGCGATAATATAATCGTAACCCTCCATCCTCCCGACAGGTTACGATTACTGCAAGGACTAGGATATACCTAGCAATAGTTTTATGGCGATCATATTCTCCTTATTATTTTCTGTCATGACCATGTTTCAGATCAACTAAGCAGTTCGTACTAAACCAAATTTACTAAACTTTTATTGTCATTCTTCGAACAGCATGAACAGCTATTGCAATATCTTGTTTATGACTCTTTAAATACTAAGAATGATAACAATAATAAGTTTTAAATCATATTGCTTTATCTTTGGGTGTCTTAAAGTGCTATCATTTACTTCCAGAGAGGGTTTTGAGAGACACATTTTATGTAACTTGTAATGGTTTAGTATACAAAACAAGGTGCTTTGGCGCGATTAGCAGCAACTGCAAGAAACACCAGGGCAAAAACCCCTACTCCTTGTGATAAAGTGTAACTGGGTTCTTTCACATGCAATACTCAACACACGCTTTACGCCTCATCCGAGGGACGTAGCAATAATGTTAAAATGTCTTTAAAAGGTCAAGATCAGGACTCAAACCCATACTCCTGTTGATCAGACACAACAGATTTTGAGTCCGATGCGCTTGGTTTAATTTCTGTCTCCATGGTTTGATTGACTGCTCTGCCATGGGCCATGACGCGCCAGGCGTACAGGTGATAATACAGGCCTGAATTTTCAACTTTCATTTTGCAAAGGGCACTTCCATTGGAAAATGTTAAAGTCAATGGGAAACTTTTGAAGGGGCACCAAGGCCAAAACCAGCCTCACGTGTAATTCCAGGCCTGCACAAACCTACTTGTATAGGTGACTGAACTAAAGTTCAATTCATATCTCTATTCAGATTTAGAAACACAATTTACACATGCTCAGATGAGAGTGTTACTTGATGAAACGTCTGCTGTTGTTTAATGTACTTCACACATACTTAAATGTGGCCATGCAATGTCAATGTCTAATGTGTTTCCTGCAATGTGCACATGTCCTGATGTACGTGTGTAGCTGCAAGTAAACCAGTGTCCAATTTCAAAGCAGAAAATACTACCTTAAAAATTCCTGCAAGAAGCATAAATGCTTTGTCATACTGTACCTCATCAAAGTATGAATTATGCAAATTACTACGTCATAACAATGTTTACTACGTTATGTATTGGAACATGTAAAAAAGCAAATTAATAGATATAAGATCATTTCTAGGGTTAATTGATGGGCGTTTACATTACATTTAAAAGTTTCAAAGGCATACTATTATTTATATGGATGTGTATCCTATAAATGTACGTATCTCAGCCTCTTTTTACACTTTCATCACGTTTGTACTTTTCTCAACATGTAATTTTTCTAATGGCTCTCTGAGTGGCCTTATGAAACAGTTGTGAGGTTGGACTTCGAGAGATGTGCAAATTGTACATCAGGGGGGCCGAAGGCATAATTGGCTGTTGACCTTTATGGCGGACTGACCATCTTTGTTATTCTCAAGTGAGCAGCCAAGTGGGCATCATCGTTATGGTGTTAACTACCCGACCCCCCCCCCTCCCTCCCGCACAAGGATCCGTACCAATCTCAACGATCATCTTCCTGACTAGAATTCACTGGTGACTTTCCAATCTTTTCCCTCGCCATGACAAAAAATAAGACTTTCCTCAACCCCCATAAGATGTAGGCCCTTTGCATTAAGTGCTTGCCTTGATTTTCACCGGGGCTGCTTCTAGTAACGAGCAGCCCACACTCTTGCTGTGGTCTGCTCCTTTTCCCCAAGCACCTTAAACATAATTCCACCCGGGGAGGGTAGTGCAGACCAATTATGATAATGGTATTTTGTTATTTTGTTTGAGATTATAACATTGCCACATGGAGGGATGATGATAAAAGAGGAAAAGTCTACAGGCAAAAGAAGCTCCTCTCTCTGGTTATGCAGAAGTCGAGTCCGACCGACGACAGTCCCAACCATCTGGCTTGTTTATTTCCAATGCATGGCTGGCCGGGAATGATTTTATTCAGCAATTTTGCATAGCAAGACATTTAGACTCAAACTTATTTTGTGCACACTGAATGCTGATATTGAGTAACAAATCTTGACAGGGCTGTATGCTTCGTTTTTGAAAGGGCAAGGGCACCAAGGCATTTTCTCGTTGGCAAAGGGCACCCTATGAGGAAATTGTAAATTTCTACTGGAGCATTTCAAGAGAACCAAGGCAATGGCAAGAGGCAACAACCGCAATCGCCTCCGTTGCCTCCGTGAAGATTTGTAGGATTTGTAGGATCTTGATTTGCTGACATTACATTTTGTGTAGAATTTTGCTCTGCTATACAAGCGAAATCGCTCACTGGTCAGTGCAGGGCTCGAATTCGGGGGGGACAATCCTCAAGACCACATGACTTGCAGCTCAGAATCTTTACTGGATTGGGATTTTACCAGACCAGAATCAAAATGAGAAGAGACTAGAATCAAAATGAGAAGAGACTAGAATCAAAATGAGAAGAGACTAGAATCAAAATGAGAAGAGACTAGAATCAAAATGAGAAGAGACTAGAATCAAAATGAGAAGAGACCAGAATCAAAATGAGAAGAGACCAGAATCAAAATGAGAAGAGACCAGAATCAAAATGAGAAGAGACTAGAATCAAAATGAGAAGAGACCAGAATCAAAATGAAAAGAGATTAGAATCAAAATGAAAAGAGATTAGAATCAAAATGAAAAGAGATTAGAATCAAAATGAAAAGAGATTAGAATCAAAATGAGAAGAGAACAGTCATGTACTGTATGCTTTGTTTTTAAAGGGCAAGGGCACCAAGGCATTTTCTCCTTGGCAAGGGCACCTTATGACTATGAGGAAATTGAAAATGTCTACTGGAGCATTTTAAGGGCACCAAGGCAATGACTAGTGGTCATGTAGGCAATAATACATACATCACTCCAAGTCATGCAAAACATTGTGTCGTTGAGAAGGATGGTTTTTATTGTCCTCGGTTTGGCCATGGTTTCTGCTACTTGAGTCCGTCCTTCATAATGCATGCATACTGCACTTCACTTTGTGTCTGGCAGGCCGCATGGAGGTTGTCGGCAAATGCCGTAGTAGCACTCATGGTTTGTGGCCACACACACTAAAATCTTTCAGCGTTCTAGACTTACAGTGGATATTAAATTCTTGATGGGGAATCTATTGATTGAACTTTATGTAAATCAGAAACTGGTTTGATCGTTTCGGGACGTTGAGCCATAGGTCCTGTGTGTAATGTAACAGAACCCAATTATACCAATGAGTTTAAAACTTTTTTTCTGAGATGCAAAATTGCGATACAACAATTTTGTTGTATTGCATTGGAAACCCTTACAAGGTGCATACCTGCCATAAAATGGCGAAAAAATGAATATAATAAAAACAATTTTGTTCACACCTGAGCAGTCAGTGTGTGAAAGAGGTGCTCCTTGAGAACTGCGTATTATTCTTAGAATATTAGTATTGAGAAAACTAGTCATCCAATTAACTAACAGGCATGCAACTCTTCTGCGGAATTCCGTGTTTTATTTTATTTTTTTTTTTACTTTTTTTTTTTAGCCTAATATATGCCTGGCATTAACAGTGTACAACTACAATCATGTAAAATAAGCCTAGTACATGCTAAAAATGTACCTAAGAGCATACTGAACCTCAACATTTCCTAGGGTACCATTGTGGGTATCATGTCCCGTGGCGTTTCGGCTGCCTCGCTCCGCACTTGCGTTGTGCCTTTGAAAAAAAAGAAAAACAAAATTCAACGGGCAGTTGCATGCCTGAACTAAAGAGGAAGGGAGAACAAGTGCAGAACAAAAAATAAGTTTGAAAAATTAACGCTGTTTACTTTGTCTTTCAAGTCTTTTGGCATTTCTAGACATGTCCTTATATAATAATAATTATAGGGCCTAACACTACAAAGACATTTTTAAAGGGCCTAATGCAAAAGCCTCTAAGCGCATAAAGAGTTCAATTTAATATACAATAAATGAAATATACCATACAAGTAAGCAGTTTACAAATAAGTTGCTTCAAACAAATGAGTTTTTAACAGAGACTAAAAACAGAGTTAAAGAACTCGCCTGCGAAATATGCAAACAGGAGCTTGAATACTATTCCAAGGAAATGGAGCAGCGTAAGAAAATGACCTTTGACCATAAAAATATCCCATAAGTTGTTTCCTTGTGAGTTGCAGGCAAATGTAATCTAGGTCGGATGTCTTCTTAGATAAATTGAAATTGTCATAATCATAACTTGCATGAGATGTGATCAATTAAAGAGGGATTGTTGTCGTTATCATAGCATGCCAGTGGCCGTACATGGAAATTACGAACTCTAACCCAGTTAAGTCCTTTACTGCATGGCGTGCTGGCCATCGCATCACAATCCATCATTTATTTGTGATGTGGCGGACAGTTCTAAATATTGTTACCCCCTGGTTTAAAAAAACAATTCCCTGCCTACAATACATAAAATTAGCGTACTAGTAGATATTTGAAAGATACATATAGTGGTGTCTACTTTCCCAAAATTGTTAATTACCATCCCCTTATTTACCAAAAATGATGTATATTGTGAAAATATTTACGTCAAATATTGCTTACACGTACAGAACATTTAACAGAAACTTGCCTTAATCGAACCACTGTGCCTTATTCATTTAAAGCCATTATACATTTTTGGTACGGAAAAAAAAAAAGTTCACAGGTTTACATATAATTTACAGGCTTTACAGAAGGTAATGGTCTTGAAATATTGTTCCATGAAATGCTTTACCTTTTTGAGAAAACATCAAAACAATATCAATTCTCGATAGCGAGAATTACAAATTTATTATAAACACATGTCATGACACGGCGAAACGCGCGAAAACAGGAGTGGGTTTTCCCGTTATTTTCTCCCGACTCCGATGACCGATTAAGCCTAAATTTTCACAGGTTTTTTATTTTATATACACTAAGATGTGATACACGAAGTGTGGGACTTGGACAATACTCGTTACCGAAAGTATAATGGCTTTAAACTCCAAATATATTTGATCTAAAGTGCAGTTTCGTAAAAATTTAAGCATCTCTTAAATACCGTTCTACTCATTTATTAAATGAGAACATACATGTATAATTAGGCCCCTTCAGCTGTTGCAAACGGCTTACCAACCAAAAGGACCATGTTCATATTAATTGTGTTGTCATTTAAAAAAGACACTGCTAGGGTCAAAACGTCAGGCTTTGAACAATTTTTGTCTTATTAAATGATAGATCTATCTGCTTTTATCATGTACTCCTAGCTGTTTATTGTGATCCTTCCTTCTATTGGAGTAAAAAGTGCACATCCTGCAGACCTGGAACTGGAATTACACACAAACCATGGAGACAATTGATGGGCTCCGTTGCCCCTGGTCTTGGCCTTGGTGCCCCTTCAAACTTTTTTGTAATGACTTTAAAAATGTTCCAGTGGAAGTGCCCTTTGCAAGACTAAAATTGCCTTGTCCTTTTTTAGATGAAATTATAGGCCTGATCTTATAGAAGTTCATGCCTTGCATACAGCATGGAGTGCACCCACTACAAAATATCACAAGGTTCACACTACGGCAGACACTGACAACCGAAGTGTTTTCATGCACTTCCTGCGGCAAGTCCTTCTAAAGTTGATGCTTT
Organism: Asterias rubens; assembly: GCF_902459465.1. Classification (NCBI taxonomy): domain Eukaryota; kingdom Metazoa; phylum Echinodermata; class Asteroidea; order Forcipulatida; family Asteriidae; genus Asterias; species Asterias rubens. The sequence goes on from NC_047062.1 coordinate 30,236,884, forward strand.
AATCAAGATTAGTCCCGTTGATGGACAGCATCCGACACGGATTGCACGTCCTCCTCATTTTACGACGTCAGTTTTACACCACTGTCTCACAAAAAAGGTTGGAAAGCAAAGACGAGGGAGGACAAAATTGCCCAAGACGTGTGAGGATCCCTCAAGAGGCCTGCTGGCTAAATGAAATTTCTAGCGTAACTACCCGTATCAAATAACAATAGCCATTTGCACATGGGCTGTTAGTGCTCAATTCATTACACTGTTCTTCATGTTGTTGTTAGTGTTTTAAGAATACACATCGGTGTATGAGTAAAAACCAAAATTAATATTCTTTATCCCCGATGCAAATTTAACATCTATTATATCGTTGGGGTACCCGCTGCCAAAACATAGGATTCGAACTGCCTCTAGCTATCGGGCAACCTCGGTAGTCTAGTTGGTAAGACACTGCTCTAGAATTGCAAGGGTCGTGAGTTCGAATCCCACCCGAGTAACATGCCTGTGACATATGTTCACAGGACTCGGGGGGAAAGTACTGAGTATACAGTGCTAACACACGTATGTGTATGGGTAAAAACCATAATGAAAATACTGTTCCTGTTATCGGGAAAGCCAAGGGCAGAGTTTTCACTTGATATTGTCAGAAAACGGGGCATTAGTTTGATTAGTATATGTAGCTTGTGCTTTGTATTAAAAGGAACGTTCATTATGTTGGCAAAGCCTAGGAAGAAGTGCATATAAATACATTTACAATGGCCGTTTCCTCAGAAAAAAAGAACAGTGCTCCTTTAAAATGGATGAAAAATGGATTAGTTTCAAGATGCATTTCTTGAAACATGAACGAATGTTCCAATCCATCCCCTAAAAAATGAGACTGTGGATAAGATTTGGTCAAAGAATTTGTTCTTTGTTTTAAATTGTAAATTTTTACTGGCATTTCAAGGGCACCAAGGCAATTACCGGGGGGGCATGGAGGCAAGTATCAGGCCTGGTACAAATGTACCTTCTCTTTAAAGGGCAAACCCTGGTATGGGTCTTATCTCTTATCCAAGAGTTTTGGTAATAATTCTGTCACCAATGTAAAAGTGTTTGCTTTTGGGTGGTACAGTATCCACTGAGTGGGATGTTTCACACTGTATACATACACATGTCTTCACCTTCAAATAAAGCAAAAATGGCATTAAAATAAAAAAATCCAATTTGACCTGACCTACATCTTGTTCATGCTTCATGTAGGTTAGTTCCATTCAGACTCAGCAAATTTTGTGCAAATATTACCTGGTGATGTATTTGCAGCAACTCAGTATTTGTGTATCAATGCAAATACAGTTTTTGATAGTCAAACATGGCAGTGCATTTACAGTTTTTAAGTGGCCACTCTTTTTGATTTGTATGTTCTCCTCATGGAGTGTTCCATTATTATGTCTGCTGTATTTTCAGCTCAAATTTCATGAACAAGATCTACATTAGGGACTTCAATTCCATCACAGTAAAGGTTTAACGAGATTGTTATAAAAAAAAAGTTGGCTGTGCGATTTACAAAAGCGATTTGTTCAGAACACAAGTCTGTTTGTCTTTTTGTGTTCATCATATCTTTTGACTTTTATGAATAATTCACATTGAGTTGCCTCTGATGGTTTGGCATTGGAGGTTTTTTATTGCCACAAATTGCCCCGGAAATGATCATTAATCATGTAGTATTCAAGCTCCTAAACAATATGACTACTGCTGTGTACATGTACACTCCCCTTACGTTACATGTTGTACACAGTGTATCAAAATTCATTTGTAAAAACATCATGTCCTATAAATTTATATTAACCCACAGCACCCACAGCAATTGCTGTGGTGCCCAGTGCTTTTGCTGCACGGTGCCCTTTGCAAAGTGCCAACACAAATTTAAGTTGTCCTCATAGAAGTGTCCCTTACCAGATGAAAAATGCGGTGCCCCTTCAAAAACAAAATTCAAGGCGCTGTGTGTTCAATCTTAACTTCTAAGCAAATGTTGATGTCACAATTACAAATTACTTTGGTAATATTTGACTCGTCTTATCAGGTGCTTCCCCCTTTTCCTTACAGCAAAATAACTTTGAATTCCCTCGATCCTGTGTTTCTGTAAACAAAGCTACCAAATCGACCAAACCCCTTCATAAAAGGACAAATAACACAAGTTTTTATTTCCTTCTATCCCCTGTTTCTTTATAACAAGGCTGCCGACTTGACCAAACCCCTGGATAAGAGGACCTACAAAGGTGGCACCCTTCCGACCTGTCATTCGATCAATCAGTTCACAGCGAGTGCCCAAGGGATCTCCCTGTTGGTCGGTTTCTCTGCTGGTCAGGTGCAGCTGATCGACCCAATCAGAAAGGACATTAGTAAGATCTACAATGAAGAGGTAAGAAAATGAAGTCGGGGTCTAACGTTTTCCAGTAACTTGACCAGGTAACAGGACCAGCAGCCGATTTCACGAAACGTAGAGGCCCAATTTCCTAAAGAAGCTAAAGTAGCAAAGCACAATGAAATTATGCTTACCAGAATTAGTTAACCAGCCAAAGTGCCATGTACAATCTGTGACTGGTATCCTGCTTATTTTTGCTTAGCAGAAAATTATGGAGCACTATTTGCTATCTCCCTCCACCCTACGACCTCTCCAGTGATTTCATTGCATGGTGACCCAAACTTGCACAACTTCAGATACAGATAGTGGGAGAAATTCATGTCCTACCTTGAGTAAAAATCTATAGGATAGTTGCAATACAACATCGCAAATGGGAATGGGAAATGAGTTAACACGAACACGAAACTTGCACGTCACCCACCTGTAGTGTAATTAGCATACTATCATTCTTTTTCATTCACCATTTTACCTGTAGGCAAGGTCCAATAATTACCGTTTCAGTCCTTCCGCTGCTTTTCCCCCCAAGGATAATTTTGTTTGACAGAAAAATAGGCCAGGAGCATGCATTGTAATGAATCAGACATATCATTGCATTGTGAGGACATAATTTATGACAGTAAACTTGTAATATTTCATGGGTAATAGCGGCCTCGCACTCTCATTGTGTACAGCACAGAGGAAGAGTCCTTGTAGGGCTAGGGTAATAGTTACAGTACATAATGTGTTTAACATTTAGTGGTAAGAAATAATGTATGGTTTTAAGTACCATCTTTTCTCATTGCCCATGAACGCTTAGAAGTGACCCAATACTAAAAAGTTAGATCTGGGCTTCAACTGGAATCGGGGCTACTGACATTACTGCATTTTCTCTTCTTAAGAATAACTTCATGTTTATATTTCATGATACATAAATACATACTGATACATATTTCCCAAGACAGTCTTTCAATTAAAGAAGAGCCCAAGGCATAAATAAAGCCAAGTAAATCACTGTTAACTGAGTTTAGTCAAGACGATTGGACATTGCGTGTGTCATGGATTGTACATGTACATCATTCCAGTTGGTTGCTTGTCGTGGTTGGTGGCTGACTAAGGTCATGGTTTAGCAGGCCTTGCATAGGTCGGATTGTAATTAAGGTGTTGGTGCTGCGCCTTGTGTAATGCACACAAAAGTTAAGAAAAGGGGCTCGCCCCCAGTGCTTCTGGATTGACTGTTTAGTGCAGCATCTCTGAGCATATTGCAAAATACAGATTAAGGCCTGATACTTCTCGGAGGCAACAAAGGCGATTGCCTCCAATGCCCCCTGCCGTCCTGCCCTGGTCAATGCTTTGGTGCCCTTGAAATGCTGTAATTACTGTACAATTTCTTCATAGGGTGCCCTTTACTGAGGAGAAAATACCTTGGTGCCCTTGCCCTTTCAAAAACGAAGCATGCAGGCCTGCAGATTCCATGTTAAATGTGTGCAGGCCTCCAATCCTCTCTGTCCAGAGCTGTTGTCGTTAGCTCTCAGGTTTGCTACTTCTTTAAAGTGCACGAATGTCAGTCCACCTAGCTTTCGGCCTTACTCTTTCAGCGCCCCTTACCAAATGAAAATTACAAAGTTCAAAGCCTGGTGTGCATTACAGATGAATCATGGTATCAATATTAATACAAATTTGTATTTTTGTGCACAGAGGCTCATTGACAAGACAAAGGTCACCTGTTTGGCTTGGGTACCAGGAACAGAGCACATGTTTCTTGCGGCACACTCCAGCGGCCAGATGTACCTATACAATGAAGGACTTCCGCCTGTTAATACTCCACCACACTACCAGCTCCTCAAGCAAGGGGACGGGTACCAGATCTTCACCTGCAAGAGCAAGTCCACCCGAAACCCAGTCTTCAGATGGGTGCTCGGAGAGGGCTCCCTCAACGAGTTTGCCTTCTCCACGGACGCTAAGTTTATCGCGTGCGTATCGCAGGACGGATTCTTAAGAGTGTTTGATTATGATACCATGGATTTGCACGGATCGATGAAGAGTTACTTTGGAGGATTATCGTGTGTATGTTGGAGCCCTGACGGTAAGTATGTGGTTGTAGGTGGAGAGGACGATCTAGTGACAGTGTGGTCGTTCATGGATAAGAAAGTAGTGGCCAGAGGTCATGGTCACGGGTCATGGGTCAGCGTGGTGAGTTTTGACCCCTTCACAACGGCGGTGCTGCAAAATGAATCGACGTTATACGGAAGCGACGATGATTTCAGTTTAATGAACAGCAGAGAACGATCGTACAGTAGCCACTCGAGAACTTCTATCATTAGCAGTGGCGAGAACAGCATCACCCAAGTGTCGTATCGCTTCGGATCTGTTGGACAAGACACCCATCTATGTCTGTGGGAATTCACCGAGGACTCCTTGCGCATGTTCCAACCGCCGATACGTACACGGACAAACACGACGCTCTCCCTGGGGCAGACCTCGCTGTCGCAATCGAACAATATCGCCTCGCATAACAAGTCCACGGGCAACGCGACGGGGCACTTGGACAGCAGTAGTATAAGTAGTAAGTTCTCCAATCTCTCGTTAACGACGGACAAACACAAGGACAAACACAAGAAGGACAGTGTGTCGAGCAAGAGCAGCATGCACTCCCATAGTAACAAGATGCACCTGCGTATCTTGGAGGAGGGCTCTAGGGTCGGCACCCAGGTGTGCCCTCGTCTGGATGAGGTCCTGATGTTGGAGCCCCTGGTAGCCAAGAAGATCGCTCAGGAGAGGCTGACTGCCTTGGTCTGCAGAGAGGACTGTATAGTCACAGCGTGTCAGGAGGGCTTCGTCAGTACGTGGGCAAGGCCAGGCAAAGTAGTGAGTATTTAAGAGTAATAATAATATCAAAGTCTTATATAGCACACATATCTACCTAGCAAGGCACTCAAGACGCTTAGTGTAAAAACTAAATATACATTATATCGAAGGATGGATTATTGAAGTTATGAATTATGAGATCCAATTATCACCTTATAATGGTTTACAAGGTGCTACGGCGCATACAGCAGCCACAGCCAGGAACACCGGGGCGAACCCCTACTCTTTTCGATAAGTGCACTGGGTCCTTTTACATGCGTTGCACAACACATGGGACCAACGGCTTTACGTCCCATCTGAAGAACGAAGCAATGGTTAAGTGTCTTGCTTAAGGACACAAGTGTCACGGCTGGGGATTCCAACCCACACTCTGCTGATCAGAAACACCAGAGTTTGAGTCCAGTGCTCTTTAAAACTGCTAGACCATGACACTCCATGTATGCTAGCCTTTGCTAATGCTATCTATTGAATTTAAGCACATGGAGCGATAACAAAAAAAGGAACAAGTAAATATTTGTAATTTTTCACCAAACATTCTTCTTCTTTTTTATATATTAATTTTCTACATATTTCTGGTTTTGGTTTCTTCAGGGAGTAGTCCATTCAGCCACTAGCGGGACGGTCGTATGAAAAATAGTCCGACCAAACGATAAGCATCAAAAGGAAGACTCGGTCGACAGACTTGACTACCAAAGGGACCTGACAACACGAGACCAGGATCGACAGCCTCTCCATTCTTTTCTCTCATTCTCGGACTTTGGTGTTTGTAAATTGAGCTTTTACTTTTGAAATAAACTCTTTATTTCTGTTTCAGTACATTGTAGGAGGAGGGGGGGGGATTCATTTCTGTTTTTGAGAATAGTCAGTTTCCTCATAGGGTGCCCTTTACCGAGGAGAAAATGCCTTGGTGCCCTTGCCCTTTCAAAAATGAAGCATACAGGCCTGAATCTGCCACCGCCAATATACAGTAATAAAATTAGCGAGAACTATACTAACAGAGAGAGAGAGATCATGAGGGAAGCTTTAAAAAATAAAAAATAAATGAATATTATTCAGTTTTGGAGTTAACACAACACAAATTGTCTGCAGGCTTGTCGCTAACATCTACCTATTCTGTACATTTGGCCATATCGCAACCCGATCGTGAAATCTAATATATTCAAGGCGGCCCACAAAAACTATTGAAATGTGTAACTCGAGGAACAATTCTAGATAAATTTTAGGTATTTATTTCACAGGCATGCAACATGTCCCTATTCTTGAAATAATTAAAACCGATACATGTAGCTGACTGTTAGTTTGTTAAATCACATAAGACTAAAAGCTAGGCCCAATTTCATGGCTCTGCTTACCGAAGTAAAGAATTTACGCTTATGGAACCAGGGAATTCTACGCTTACGTCAAGCGTATGTCACAGGTTAGCGGGAAATTTTGGCTTGGGTACTCCATGTTACTAGGTATTCTTCGCTTACACAGCTAGCGCAGAAACTCGGCATCGTAAGTGCAGAAATCGGCAGCTAGCAGAGCCTTGAAATTGGGGCCAGATCTCATGACCAATTCATTGTGCCTTACCCAGTTATTTGCTGAGAAAAACAGACGTCCTCACTGCTTTTAGAATGGGTCCATTCATGGGTACAATGTATATATATACTCTTATCAGATCTTTAACAGCATCTGAAATAAAAATTGAGAATGGAAGAAGGGAATAAATAAGTTGTTTATCATATTTTCTGTCCAGTTTTTGATGGTAAAGGAGCTAATATTACAAAGTCAAATATGCTGAAAGGGAAGGTATGCCTTTGGTAATCACTCAAAACATTTATAACCAACAAAACTTCCTTCCTAAGAAGCACTGCAGCTGTTCCTTTAAATGTATAACACTGAGAGAAACAATTCCTTTGAAAGAGAGAGGGATTAAAAACATTTAAATCGGAGAAACAGTTCTGCTGGAAATGTTTCTCAGATTGCATATTCCAATTACGGATTATTCTTCCTGCATGGACATAACTGCCCAGGTATCTAAAAAGCGCCACCACCTTTTGAAATGAAATTTACACAGGTTAGTTTTATTGTATTTATCTCCATTTATATAGGATTCTAACAATCAACCAGTTCCAAAAACCAAAGGTATGCTATGCCTTTAAAGGCACTGTACACGTTTGGTAATTGTCAAAGACCAGTGTTCTCTGATATAAAACAAGCCTGTGAAAATTTGGGCTCAATTGGTCATCGAAGTTGCGAGAAAATGATGACAGAAAAAACACCCTTGTTGACAAATTTGTGTGCTTTCAGGTAGGAATAAAAGACTTCTTGCTAGACGTCTTTTATTATTTTAGTGAGAAGTTACCTCTTTCTCAAAAACTACGTTACTTCAGAGGGAGTCGTTTCCCACAATGTTTTATACTATCAACAGCTCTCAAATGCTTGTTACCAAGTCAGTTTTTAAGTTAATACTTGTTTTGAGTAATTACCAAACGTGTACCTTCCCTTTAAGTGATAACATCTACAATTTACACATTTCTTGGGAATATTGTCAACAAATCTGATCTACCCTCATGCATCTCAATTGGTTCGTCCCTAGTTAGATGGTTATTAAGTGCTGTTTATATATATTTATTTGCCTTGATTTGGCTGTGGGCCATGTGTGGTCGTTGTGTGTGTGTCGCTCGACGGTCATTCACACTACAGTTTGTTATCACAAGGTGTAACCATAGGCCTGGGCGACTAGTGAAATTTACTACTCGACTAGTCGCACCTCAAATAGTCGCCACTACGACGCTAGTCATGACTTGTTATTAAATCCCAACATGTATTGCGGCATATTGTTTGCAGTTTTGCGTGATACTTCTAGCAGGTGTTAAAGTCGCATAATTGTTTGGAAGCGCACAATTTGCAAAGGTACCTGTCACGAGTTATCCACATGATATAGTTTGTCAAACTATATGGATGGGACTCGAACCCCCAAACCTTGAAAGTGACCACAAGCAGCCCCGGGGTCATATCTTTTGTTTACAGTCATTGTTATTCATGATTTCCTTTTAAGTTGGAGACTTCATGGACTTGAAGTGAAATGTGGAAACAAAAGGAAAAAGAGTGTAAATGGCAATAACTTGGCATTCATTACTAAAATTAATGTGCAAATTTCTATCATGTATATATCTGTGAATCAATTAATTTTATATATAATAACTATGACTTATCAAAGATGTAGAAATTCGTTATGTTTTGGTAGGAGATACTGTATGGTTCAACTAGATTATTATTATTATTGTTTCCTTCATTTTATAATAATCATCTTCTTGTGCCTGTGATTGTTCCTATATTGGAAAGCGGAAAACGTTATATAAATATACTGGGCCAAATTTCATAAAGCTAGTTAGCAGAAAATACTGCTTGACAAATTTCTCTTCTAAGCAAAAATTGACTAGGGCACCAGTCACAACAATGTAAACTTAATGTGATTTTGGCTGGTAACCTGTTTCTGTTAAGCAATACTTTTCTTTGCTTAGCAGGTTTTTGTGCTTTCAGGCTTTATGAAATTGGGCCCTGCTTGGTTGGTATGATTAAGTTGGTTAACTGAGCAATCCGTACTCTTTGTTAACTGAACAATCCGTAATCTTTGTTTTCTTCTTTTGTGTGACTCAAGGTAAACTATGTTAATTAAAAGCACTTTGGTTCATTCTTTCAGCACTGCGTTCGTGGAAACTGAACTTGTTCTGTTGAAAAATAACATGTGAAGATGATTTTTTAGTTTCATGAAACGCAATACACTATATAATGGGAATTGTATTTTAAGGTGAAATATTTAAAGCGTGTTTTGGGTTTTTTTTTTAAGGGGGGGGGGGGAGGGGGTGAGGGGATGATTGACCCAAAATGTTACCCTGATAGACAAGTTTGTAATACTGGATAACAGTCTTCTTTGCTTTGCTTTTTTCTCTTGCTGTGTCCAATTTCCCCCCACTATTTTGCCCAAAGTTGCCCCTGCCCCATGGATCCTATGCCTAAATTTTTGTGTATGAATTGATCTTGGTTCCAAAACTCTTTTATCTGCCCCTTGTACAATTTTCAAAATATAACAACCTTGTCTAGCAAAATGTGTATACATTGTGGATCAGGCAAAACCTTAAGCTAATGTACATGTAGTCCCGATCGTTAACCATGCAATGTTCAAACCAAATGAATTAAAACATTTGATTGCGAATGAAGTAATCATGCTTGTGTTTATAATGGCCAAGTCTATGTGAATGATTGTGAATTTATAACAAATACTGTGTTACGAATTATCTTGGGAACTTGTGTAGCTTATGGGACTACAGATATTTATATTTGAGGAAAAAAGTGTCCCAAAAACTGCATGGTATACACTCTTGCTTCGTGGGATATCCCTGATTATTTTCAAAATTTAACTTGTGGATGTGGATGTAAATGTACAACCAATTAAAATTGCGTCTTTCCTGTATGGTGGGTTTAAGGTTCCATTGATACCTAGCATTTGACATGATTACTAATTTAAGTTGCAAGAGTTCCTCTTTTTTTCTTTCTTTTTTTTTTTTTTCTTTTTTTTGGGGGGGGGGCCTTTTTCTGATTGATGATATTGAAATGAACATTAAAAGAACAGTTTAGTTGCAGTGATAAGAACCCTAGTCTTGGCACAAGACGTTCTTATGTTGTTTGTTATACTATGCATCCATTGAATAGTTTGTGTACCACAAACTGTGATGATAAATAGTGTCTTGAACTAAGACTAATAATACTCAAATCCATTAGGCTCCGCCCACTTCATTGCATTAACCATTCACAACTGTGACAGCATGCATAAAAGTCTGGACAAGTTTAATCCTGTAAGAACGTGGACCACTGGGGTGCGTTTCCGCAGTCGTAACCAATAACTGTTTTGGTTGAACTTGCCGTTGGTTGATAACTGGCCATTTTACACACCCCTGCTGCCATTAGGTTTGCTGTGATGTGTTGCTATGCGTTGCTATGGTGGGCGGGGCTTAATGGATGACATGAATAATCATGAATAAACATTTTGTTAACCTTGAATAATTTAACCACCTTTGCTGACAACATAGACAGGTTACTTAATGTTATTGATCTACGTTAAACTCAGTCGGTGCTGCTGGTTTTACATATTATATTAATGAAATGTAAATTCTTTTTAATTGTTATTCTTCATATTTTCTTTTGCAATTGAATGTTTCTTTCTAATTCTTGAAATAGTGTAAATTTATCTTTTTGTAGTACAAGCTTTGATTTATAAATCAACATAAATTGTGTCCCCTGATAAAGTCATTTATGTTTTTCACACAATATATTAAATAATTTATGTGGTTTTGTTGGTCGAATTGGGAGAAAAACAAAATAAAAAGCTGATAAATTCTGTATCTGATCAAATCTATACCAAGTCACCGTCTTAAAATAAATTGAATAAAACCTGCATTAACAAACTATACATGTAGTTTCTAATTGTAAACTGCTAATGAAAATCGCAAAAATTCGAATGTATTTATGCATTGCCAAGTATCACTGATGACATTTTTCATTCAATGTCGCGCATCACATCAAGCGCAATGCCTTTTGCGACCACTACAAGCATTTTGGCACAAGCTGTTTGCGGTCGCTATGGTCTCTAAAGGGATAAGCAGCCTTATGAAATTTGGGCCCAGGGCCCAAAATCTGCCTTTGTATGAACATAATATTTTTGCATGAGTAAAGCAAAAGCCCTGATGTTTAAATGCCTACATACCTTTATGCATCATTTGGAAGTGAAGTCGCTCGCAAAGTTTTCCAAGATGAGTTAAATTTTTGCTGTCTAGCGTTGTTTTGCATTCGCTCAATGAAGAATGTGGCAGTCTGAAGTCCTGCGGCTGTATAAGAACATGTATTATGCAAGTTACTCATAATGACCTTTCAGATTGTTAACATGGCTGGATAAGCCCATTGAAAATGCACCCCGTTTTGAATTGTAAACGGGGCTTAATTTCATATAGCTGTCATGATCAAAACAAGCGAAGATAATTCCTGCTTAGCAGAAACAGGTCACCAGCCAAACTATCATGTAATGTTTATCATTGGAGACTGGTACCCTGCTAAGGTTTGCTTGGCAGAAAACAAATAGCGAAAGCTTTTATGAAATTGAGCTCATGTTGTATTGGTGGTTAATTCAGCAGTTTTCTTTTTTAGAAGTGATTAATATATAAAATGTAGTCTTCAGTAGGGTGCAGCCATCTTGGATTCCTGCATGTCAAATGAGTAGACCTTTCTATTTTTGAAAAACAAACCGCGCTGGTAGCAAAACATTTCACTGGTTCACCGATGTTGTATCTAAATTCAACATTTCTGAAAACGTTCAATCAAAATACATCCCATGATTGGTTGCTTTGTTTCCAGCAAATTCAACCGAATTTTTGAATATTTGTGTCAAATTACTACAAACTGTGGCTGTCTGTTTTCGCTTTTCATTAATGGCTTCCCAGTTTTCCAACCCAGGTTGGCAAAAAGGAATGAAAAAGTAGTGGCAGGATACAGAAAGTTTTGTGACGTCGCAAAATAGAAAGGTCTATAGAACCAAATCGTGTGTTGATGGACAGTAGTCTAGCTACCTTTATGGTATGGCTGGAATTGGTAGTCATTATCACTATGGCATACAGGGAACTTGACCAAGATGGCGGCATAATTTTGATGGTGTATTTCTAAGGGTTGGGGGCGCACTCATTGCACAGGCCTGGAATTTCATCTTTGAGAGGGCAAGGCCGCTTTCATTTTGAAAAGAGAACTTCAATTCGAAAACCTTAAAGTTAATGGCAAACTTTTGAAGGGGCACCACCAGGGGCAATGGGGGCCATGGTTGCCTGCGTGTAATTCCAGGCTTGATTGTTTAGTATGCTAGTCTACTTATAGACTTGACTCAAGTCCCAATCCCGTGCCATCCCCAGAAAGCTACTGTTTTGTGATGCTCTGCATTCCAAAACCTGTTCCGCATTCTCGGGACCACATTTTGACGGCGAGTGCACACTGTACTGTATGCTACGGGTTGTTTCATGTGAGTTGAGGTAATAGCTTAGGGACCCTCTCACACGAGAATGGGACTTGAATCAAGTCTAGTCTACTTAGGAAACTTAATGCCATAAGGCAAAGCAGCCTGTATTCTCATTGTCAGCTGAAGAGTATTATTCAGTATCTCTAGCAGTGTAATCTAATCCAACTATTTTTCATAAAAATTGAAAATGACTTGAAGATATAATTATTTTTTAAAAAGAGAGTTAATCAAAAATGGATAAAAAAATCAAATAAATAAATACCAAAACAGAAGTATATATGACTTTGTGTAAAAATATGCTATGTATTATGTACCTGCACATTGGATGTGCAGCCATTTTTGTTTTCTTCTGAAGGTTATATAATGTAGATACATTAAGTTTAAGGGTGTTTAATAATTATTTTGGGGAAGGTTAACAAATAAATTCCTATACAAGAAGAATATTTGTGTACTGTCTGACTGCTTACCTTTTTGACTTGAAGGTGTCCAAACTGTTAAGAGCTTCAACTCCTCTATAGCCTTTGAGAAAGACTCTGCTAGGGTCGAAAACGTCAGACCATCAACTATTTACTGAGTTTCAAAAACAGTAACACATATAATGTGCTTGCTGATCAGAAATGAGCAGGGAACCAGGGGCAGTCACCATCAGTAAAACATCACTTGGCACTTGGGTCACCTGTTTTGGCTAGCCAACAATTTTCTGAGTTCAGCAAATGTATGTGTACTAGTCATTCACTGACTCCAGGGGTGGATTTCACAAAGAGTTAAGACTAGTCTTATCTCGAGTTAGGACGAGTAACTCGTCCTTTTACTTGTCCTAACTTATGTAGGATGGGTTCAATGCGTCCTAGAATCTTTGGATACAGAACTTAACTCATCCTAAGTCCTAAGATTAATCCTAAGTTGGGAAGGGTTTGGTTAAATCGTCGGCTGATATTCGGCATAATCTCAAAAATGCTACCACCTTTATTAATGAAATTTCCCCCGGTTAGTTTTGCTGTATATATCTACAGTTATATACGATTAAAACAATCGGAAGGCCCCACAAACCAAAGGTAAACTTCGCCTTTAAAATATTCTTGGTGTGTCATGGCATAAAGGAAATTTTGGTGTGAGAAGGAACATACGACTCTCAATTAAAATTTTCCAAAAGGCACCATGGAAAGTGTGGCCATCTCGATTTTACTCCACTCCATATCATTTGTAACCAAACTGAGGCTGGACGAAATAATAGTCTGGTGCCATGTTTGCACAATGAATGTTAGCATTCAGTACTGTTTTGGACACAGAGAACATGCATGACCAAGATTGTGACAGTGCGATAAAGGTATGCAGTTGTCGTTAGTTAATATGAAACCAGATGTAATATTATTGCTCAATGGTTCAGCAATGTTTTCAGGAGAGTCGTTGAAATCCGATGTACGTGCTAAACTAATCTTAGTCTTATTGAGAGACAAAATTATTTTTGTGACATTGTTTTGACTACTCAATCTCAAAACTACAGCACCTTAGCAAGTAATTTTTTAAGGGAAGCTTTCTACCATTATTATCTTTAAACCGTTCAAGTTTAACGTTAAACTGTGGACGTTAGTGTCTTGCCTCATACAAAAAGTACCCAAACCCTTTAAAAAGAAATCTACATGACCTGAAATTCAAAGAGAGGGCGAGGACTACGGAGTGAACTACGGTGAGCATAGCGACACCCTCTTCTCAGTTCTGAACTATATTTTGCACATCATTAACAAATGAAAAGAGATTTATTTTTAACCAGTCGTTCAGATCAAAATTTCTGATACGGAATGTGGAATTTGAGACGTTGCCCACGCCTCAATGTTTGACTGCTTAATTTTAGTTTATGGAGACCTCCTGCTAGGGAGCGTCTGCAGTAGTGTTGTTATACATATCATATGAATGGCAGTCACTTGTGCAGGGGCAAGTCCAACAATACATAATTAAAACACCAGTATTCCCCGTTCTAGGATTCTTGTACATTAAAGGCAGTGGACACTATTGGTTATTGCTCAAAATAATTATTAGCATAAATCCTCACTTGGTGACGAGTAATAGGGAGAGGTTGATAGTATAAAAACATTGTGAGAAACGGCTCCCTCTGAAGTGACACAGTTTTCGTGAAAGAAGTAATTTTCCACAAATTTGATTTCGAGACCTCAGATTTAGAATTTGAGGTCTCGAAATCAAGCATCTGAAAGCACACAACTTCGTGTGACAAGGATGTTTTTTCTTTCATAGTTATCTCGCAACTCCGACGACCAATTGAGCTCAAATTTTCACAGGTTTGTTATTTTATGCATATGTTGAGATACACCAAGTGAGAAGACTGGTCTTTGACCATTACCAATAGTGTCCAGTGTCTTTAAAGGCATGAACACCGTTGGTAATTGTCAAAGACCAGTCTTCTCACTTGGTGTATCTAAAAATATTCATAAAATAAAAAACCTGTGAAAATTTGAACTCAATTGGTAGTCAAAGTTGTGAGAGAGTAATAAAAGAAAAAACACCCTTGTTGCACAAGTTGTGTGCTTTCAGATGCCTTGAATTTGAGACCTCACCCGAGGTCTCGAATTCAATTCAAATATTTTAGTGAGAAATGACTTCTTTCTCAAAAACTACGTCACTTCAGAGGGAGCCGTTTCTCACAATATTTTAAACTATCAACAGCTTTCCATTGCTTGTAATTAAGTAAGTTTGTATGCTAACAATTATTTTGAGTAGTTACAAATAGTGTTCAGTGCCTTTAATATTCAATGCTTTACATCAAGGTGTGTACAGGTCAAATTTGATACGATCATCCTTCGAGATCAATGACCATTGATAGTGTCATTACATTCAAAGGCAAAGTATACCTTTGGTTTTAGGAACAATTTGATTGAATCCTTCACAAAATATACATACACGACACGGTGAAACGTGTGGAAACAAGGGTGGGTTTTCCCGTTATTTTCTCCCGACTCCGATGACCGATTGAGCCTTAATTTTCACAGGTTTGTTATTTTATATATAAGTTGTGATACACGAAGTCTTGGCCTTTGGACAATACTGTTTACCGATGTTGTGCGATTGCTTTAAAAAGGTGGTAGAGTTTTTGAGATATAGCTGAAAATCCGGAGCAATTATGTCCACACGGGAGGAATTATCTGCAATTGGAATACACAATCTGAGAAACATTTCATGCAGAAACGTTTCTCAGATTGAAATGTTTTTGAATCCCTTTCTCTAAAAACCACATTCCTTTGAAGGGAATTGTTTCTCCAAATTGTATACATTATCAACAGCTTCAGGCCTAGTCAGTTTTTATGGTCATTAATGTTGGAGTAATAGCCAAAGATGGGTGCGTTCGTTTAGCTTCCCTGGGTCGACGCTGCAGTGCTCATTCGTGTGAGCCCCTGACAAGAGCTAATCGAACGATCACACTCACCGCTCTCGTATTGACGTCATGCACCTCGGGCCAGCCCCAAGTGACCCACTCCACAAGCAGGGCACTTGGGGCTGACCCGGATGAGCCCCTGGAATGACGTCAAAGCTATTCAAACGCACCGGGGGCAGACAGGGGTCGACCCCGGGAAGCTAATCGAATGCACCCATTATCAACAGCTTCAGTGCTACCTACCAAGTAAATTGTTATGGTCATTAATTTTGGAGTAATTACCAAAGATGTACACTCCATTTAATGAACCATTTGCAATCATGTCAAAAGTCAATTTGGATGATAGTTATACATGTAAATACACCAGGGGTGAATGAGAGTTATTGCTGACAAAAAAGGTCTGAAAATAAAATCTGTATTATAAAAGGTCTGTTGAAATAAATAACCCTTTGGAAACTACTTGAGTTACAGAATTCAAGGAGCTTGTGGGAACAGTATCGTCAGTGCTAGAAAAGGAGATCAATCATGCTCTAAATTTCAGAAGAAAACAACAGCTACTTTTTTTTCACCAGACGTACATAAAGGCGTTTGAACTCGGATAACATTCTGAAATTTCTCATCCCCAACACACACAGAATTAGAACGTACATTGCAAATGAGTACAAACGACAATAGCCACACTTTATGTTAATTGGAGACTTTTGAGACACTGGTGGCAGCAGACATATTGCTCCTTTTTTGCGGCTCTAAGTGTGTGTGTGTACATGCTCAGTATAGCATGCGTAGGTCTGAGCATGAGCACTACTGGTGAGAATTGTGAAAAAGGACTATCCAAAAGCATGGGCACTACTGGCAAAAATTGTGAAAAAAGGGCTGTCCAAAAGTCTCCCATTGACACCATTCTGCAAGGTCAACACCAAAAGGTAAACCGAGAAAATCCTGGGCAACATACCGTCTCAACATGCCCTGAGATGGGCAACTAATTATGCAATGGTTTAGCCATTAAAATATATTGGATTAACCCAACTTGACTTGAACAAATTTCTGTCATAAATTTGACAGAAATATTATAAGGTAGTTATCTGTACAAACAACAGTCTTAAGATTTTTTTTTCTAGCAAGACATAATTGCACAATTTTAAACGCAAGACATTCTGCAGAACTTTACAAATGACACATGCTTCAGAATATGTATAAAACCCAATTTTGTAGAGCACACTGTGCAAACACCAACAATTAAAAACAACACATTCTGCAGAGTATAACAAACAAAACATTTTGAGGAACATTACAATCGACACATTCGGCAGCGTATTACAAAGAACACATTGTGCAGAATATTACAAACAGCATGTTCTACGTAATATGACAATTAACACATTTTGCAGGGTATTACAAAAAACACATTCACCAGAATATTACAAACAACACATTCTGCAGAGTATAACAAACAAACATTTTGTGGAACATCACAATTGACACATTCTGCAGAATATTACAAACAGCATGTTCTGCAGAATAACACAATTAACACACTTTGCAGGAGTATTACAAACAACACGCCCTGCAGAATATTACAACTAACACATTCTGCAGAACTTAACAGGGATACAGTGTTCTACATGTAGCACATCGTCCAGAAAACGGCAACAACAGTAACAGAATGGGAACCTTTTACAACAAGGTAATCAAAAAATGCCTGCACTGGTTTATTGGTATAAAATGAGAACATCCAAAATGATGTAACCTATAACATCATGAACATTTCTATAACTGCTAAAGTGAACCAACAAAACCGTAAATAAACATGACAAAATTAGTAACACTTGAATCTCTGCCTCTCTCAATACCGATATATATCATTGGTACAAAACTTCAACCCTTAAAAATAGTCGTTTTTTCTTCTTCTTCTTCATAGCGAATACATTTCTTCAAAATTTCTTAATAACAATCTACAGTCTCAGACCAACTCTGAAAAGTACAGAATATGAAATATTATATGAATAATTTTGGTAAAATACAAATACGAATCTTCCCAGAAAACATTATTTACAAATATACGCCAATTTTGCTTAGCCCGATATTAGTGAAATGGTTTTAATATTTCAAATAGCATAAAAATTACTTTAAGCAGAATACTGTTCATTTTAAAAGTCTTCCTATGTAATTGGGGAATTCAAGAAACATTGGAATGAAGATAACGACTAATACAAATACTTCTATACATTTTAGAAATTTGAGATGGAATACATTGAAGTGCAAAGAATCTAATGGGTTGTCTTAACTTTAAACGGAAAAATACTTAATGGCCTGTCATTTTGACTCTAGCTGAGTCTTTCTCAAGAAAAACTCCGCTAGTTAGACTCTGCCAGGGTCGTAAAGTCAAGCCATTAACTATTTTTTTGTTGCTCCCACAGAACTCATCCGAGCATTATATAAACAGATGGTGTCTGAAGCCTTAAAGGTGCCATAATTTCCCCCGAAGCGTCATATTCATCCAAGGTGACAATAAGCTGTTTCGTTGCCCGCTTTTTTGTTTGTGTTTTGAACCTAAAAAGCCAAGCTTTTTGAGGGTTTTCAAAATTGTGTATGTACATCCCAAAGTCTTAAGTTTGTCTGAAGCGTTAATGCGTCTCTTGATAACAAAATATGATGAGTCTTACATGTGCGATTGATGACACGTTTGGGTACATAAAATAGATCATACATGAATGACCTTGGCACTGAAAGAGTTAAAATAGCCAATTAAATACTGTACTTTGGGTTCAATTTCGTAGAGCTACATAACAGTCCACTTTGTGCTTACTGCACAAGTTTCCATTTGCAAATTCATAATGCTGCTAACCCTCAGCAGCTCTATTAGGTTGGGCCCTGTTGAAATGAGCGCATGCTCCCACCACCAAAAAACACCCAATTTGCTCAAAACTTAAAAGACACTGGACACTATTGGTAATTGTTATAGACTAGCCTTCACAGTTGATGTATCTCAACATATGCATATAATAACATACCTGTGAAAACTTGAGCTCAATCGGTCGTCGAAGTTGTAAGTTAATCCTGAAAGGAAAAAAACACCCTTGCCACACAAAGTTGAGTGCTTTCAGATGCTTGATTTCGAGACCTCAAATTCTAAATCGGAGGTCTCGAAATCAAATTCGTGGAAAATTACTTCTTTCTCGAAAACTACATTACTTCAGAGGGAGCCGTTTCACACAATGTTTTACACTATCAACCTCTCGCCATTACTCGTTACCAAAAAAGGTTTTATGCTAATATTTATCTTGAGTAAATACCAATAGTGTCCACTGTCTTAGGAGAAAACTCCTGCTTTCACAAATATATTGCCAACAGTGAAAACAGCAAACTGGTAGAGAAGAAATCATCAAAACCATTGACTGTAACGAACAAGAGGGACTGATGCAAATCTAGCTCCAAGAACAAAATAATAGAACAAGCACAGATGTTATAAATGGGTAATTATTGTATGAAAATAATCACCGAACTGTAGCACCTTGTAATTATGTACAAGAACATACATTCTATGAAAAGTTGTGTGTGTGTATAACACACTTCTAACTACATGTATAATATATTTGTAATGACAAGCTTTGCTGAACAACTCTAGCTTGTCCTTGAGGAATGTCAGTTATTTCTTTACCATGGCTACGTGCAAAGGATATTAAGGGCATATTTGTGTTGTTGTTGCAGTAAGACGCTAAGCTGAGTCTTTCTCATTGATGCTAAGCAGAGTCTTTCTCAGAAGCTATGCTCTCTTTTTTTTTCATGAATGAGTTTGAATAAGGCACTGGAAGACAATACAAAATACTTTGTGTTTAAATCAGTAGTAAATCATTTAGGACAACAACAAAAGGAAAAAAAGCAGAAAGAATTTTTATTTTTTTTTACCGACAAGATTTTGTAATGCCAAAAATAGTTAATTGCACGACGAATCAACCCTAGCAGAGTTTTTCTCAAAGGCTAAGCTAAAGTCGCAAACGTCGGGCCATTTACTTTTTGTTTTGCATTTATACCATAGGTCCTTCAGGTTGGTAAGCAGTTTGCATCGTTAATTCTCGTTTTGTAATCTTAGATAATTGTCTTGGGGGAAACAATCTTTAACCAAGTCCAAATAGCAAGCCAAAAACTCAAACGGCTATGGATTTAAATTTACTTTAAAAAAACAATTTGGATTCTATACATCATGAGGTAGTAAAAAAAAAAATAACAACAATAATAGTTTCGAACTTCATTTAATCATTTACACCAAAGTTCATCATGTATATTTTTTCTTCTATCGGGGATGTGAAGTTTAGCACCTAGTTGAACACTTTCCGAGTGGCAACTCTTAGCAAACTGAAACCTTATTTAAAAAAATTAAAAAAACACTTCATTGAATGGGCATCATTATGAACTGTAAAGTGTAAACTTCTTGTGAATTAATCAGGATTGGTATTTCAAAAAAATAATAACAAACCGACAAATATATCAGAAGAAAAAAAGTAATCGACCGATGAGTTGCAATAATCTATGTACACTAAAATAAAAAAAAACAAGGTTAGGTATGACCATACATATATAAATATATACATGTGTATACACAATTGGGTACGATTCATTATTAAATAAAATAACAACAGAAGAATTTTGTTTAAGAAAAGAATTTGAGAAGCTTGTAGATGAAACTTCTGGAGAACAGTTGAAGAAATCACTCTAAGGCGTCGCTACAAATTTATAACATCCATTGTACAAAAAAAAAATCGGGTACTAAGTTAATTTCAACATAATATATAATAATAACTTAAATGTTGGTGATGACAATAACTACAAATGTGTGATGATGCTACATTTACAGGTGACTAAAATCAGGACATTTTGGAATCAGATATACAGTGTACACATGTTTTATAACATTTGGTCGTACAGATTCATTAGTACCTTATAATATACATTTTATTTTAAATACAGATGTGTCAGAATTTTTGTTATTAGAGAGGTTTTGCAAGCCTGCGGATACACATACAGATTCATCGACACTTTGTGTGTTCACGTGACGCATATCCGCGACTATTATATTTTGCACACACGTTAGCAGCCTTTTAGCTGTCTTTTTGTCCCAGATCAAAAACACTTCCCACGGAATTGCTTTCACTGGTATCGTGCTTGATATAGGAAAAGTTTTTTATAGTCTTTTGCAAGCAAAACGATGAGAAACTGCAGTGTATAAAACACTGGGTCTCTATAGGTCATGCTTGTCGGGGAACACACGCATGATGAATGCGAGCGCACTCAAGTGACACATACCTATATTTTGCGAAACAAAATCCAACACGCGGCTGACGTGAACGGATACGATATCATATCCGTAACTGTATCTGTATCCGCACGCTTGCACAACCTCTCAAATATCAGGCCTGTATGCTTCGTTTTTATGAAAGGGCATGGGCACATACCTCCTTGGTAAAGGGCACCCTATGAGTAAATTGTAAATTTCTACTGTAGCATTTTAAGGGCACCAAGGCAATGACAAGGGGGCATGGAGGCAGTTGCCTTCGTTGCCTCCTTGAAGTATCTGGCCTGTATTATTGGTGATGGTGAAATCAAAATTATACTTGGAATTACTGAATTTTCTGAGTAAAAACAAAGTTTTAGGTTGTTCGCCCTTAGAAATAACCAATTTGGATGCTAATAAGAAAAGGTTGTACGCACACAATGCAAAGGTCAAAAAGAATGTCTTTTGTTACAATGACATCCTGCAGTCAGCCGATCACGGCTAAAAAGCAACAACGAAGAAAAATAGTTCTTAACAAAATGATCTCTTATTGTGAGATTAAAAAATCACTTTTCCATTTCATCTCCGGTAATGTCTGCTTTTTTTGCCGTCCAAAAGGTTTCAACTTTTTTAAGGTCATACTTCAGGCCTGCAGCTTCTTGTTAGGCATCTGATTGGTGCAACAAGGGTCTTTTTTCTTTCATTATTCTCTTGCATCTTCGATGACCAGATGAGTCAAACTTTTCCAAGATTTGTTATTTTAAGCATTTGTTGGTGTACACCAGCCCGAACACTGGTCTTTTACAATTACCAAAGCTGCCAAGAGACAATTATGATCAAACAAATTTTTGTTAACACTTTGCAAATGAAGCTACCAGCTGTGCATACAATATCTATACATCACATTGAATTATAACCACTGGGTAACTAAATGAAGCAGCACTGAAAATGGAAGACACTTTTGGTTCATTTATTTTCTCATCTTTTCCGTTTCTGGATGCAACATTCCAACTTTCTACCATTTTTGTTCTTCTTCATCTCAAACAATTTGCCCTACCCGAACAATATAAAGAAATACTTCAAAGCTGGCGTGAATTCAGAACGCTGTTTAACCCTCCTACTCTTTGTATCTTTCTCCAGTGAGTTGACCAACCCTTCAGAACCACTCGACTAAAAGGGTTTTGTGTGGTGGCACAACTGTGCAAAGAAATACCTGCAAGGGTTTTGTATGGTAGCTCAACTGTGCACAGAACTACCTGCAAAGGTTTTGTATGGTGACAGTGAACAGAACTACTGTGTTCTGTGTCCATTCATTCACCACATGATGTCATACTGCAAGCTGGCATAGTTCATCCATCGATCAAAACTACAATGGATGATATTAAGTGGTCAGAGAGTAGGAGGGTTAGTGTAACTGCTGCTTGCAAAATTCAAAACAGTTTGTGTCGATTCCTTAAAGGTCACTCAGGTCAATAACGACGCGAGTACGAACATTTTAAAGTTTCGACTTGTAAACTGGAATTTGTTTTCGCCCTTTTAAAAGAGTTAAGTTGTGCAGTGACCAACTGACTTGGAATGTTACTTGTTTCACATTCCGTTTTATTTTTACAATTCAAGAAAACCAAATCATTTAAGTTTGTGTATTAGATTCTTTGTTGTTTTTTCTTCAGTTGACTAATATTTGCTTATGAGGCTATGACAGAATTGGCGGCTTCAGCTAGATTTCCACGTCATCATGCGTTGAAATATTGGTAGTCCTTAGCAAAAGCCAAAGCTGTAGACAGCAATTCGGATCTTGTCTGATACTGTCTATGAGTCGGCCATCTTAAATCCAGCGATCCATCCAATGGAAGCACCCTCTATTGGCCTGCTTCGGTAATGCTCCTCATCACACACGCTCCAAAAACATTTCTAGTTTCCTTGTTGGACGATAGTTGATGATCTTGAAGCTCCAGAACAACTTCTCCACCGTTCTAAGGCGTCTTCTTTGGCAAGGTTCAGTGTCGAGTATTCTCACCTTTCCATGTGATAAAAAAATTGATGGGCGATGTCATATAAATGCAGGCCACAGCTGAGAACTTTCTCCATTATTAAAAAAAAATATAAAAACGTCCTTTGACCTCCTAGCTGTTGAGCCAGGTGAGGGGAACCCACTGAGCCTCGTTTTGTATTCTATAAATCTCTTGTAAAAGTTCTGAGTACGCCCTCTCGTGGTCGTAATGGATGATGACGTAGTCAAAGTAGTGTCCGTACGAGTCCTCCATCGCACGCCCCATCTCAATAATCTCCCGTAACTCGTCTTCCTGTAATGGTATCAAAGCAAAGATGCAGGTAATAATGCGGACATTTATACTGTGCAGTGACCTATATAAATATACTCTACTGCGCATTACAAGGAATACAAAAAATGCAGAGAAAAAAATGGAAAAAAACAAATACACAAACAGAGCAAGAATGAATTAAATGGGTAAGTAAACAAATGGGTTTTTAACTTTGATTTAAATACAATATGTGTAGAAGACTGTCTAATGACAGGAGGAAGATTGTTCCAAAGATTTGGAGCAGCGTATACAAATGCCCGATCACCTAAATTAGCCCTTGATTTCCCGGGTAAGATTTGGGTTGGTTTTGAACACTTTAACTGTGTTCATCTTAAGGAGAAACTGTTTCAAACAGTTCAGACCAAAAAGTATCTTGATCCTCATTCCTTTCAGAACCAATATTTCTCTCTTATAGACCGTATTGAATATGACGTCACCGTTCAAATATTTGCCCTACAACTTACAAGATGGCGTTTGCGAGCGTGTGCGTGTGTGTGTGCGTGCATGCTTGTGCCAAAGAAATCAAACCGGGAATGCTGCGTGCTGCGTGTTTCTTTGATGTACGCGTTTAGACGCGCATACGGTTTGACCTACAAGATGGCGACTTACGTAGCAGCAAAGGGGTTATTCAATACGATCCATAGAAGAAATTATTTGACTTCTTTATGTGAATGGAACTAGGTCAAATCTTTCAGACACTTGAGGTCGCTTTGGGCATTTTGGTACAAACCAATAGACCGATCCAGTAGGCTCCGCCCCTGACGCACGTGTGAGCAGAACACGTAGGGCTCTCCAATGCCTTTCTGCACAACTCTGCCGCGCGAGCCAAGATACGCCCACGCATGTCGGACCTTATTTGTCGGACCTTCATTGCGTTGTGATTAGTCAATACGCAATGGGGAGGAGTTTAGTGGATCGGACTATTGTGGCAGTTATGGTTTCTAAAGGGTTGAGCGAGCAGTTCTATGAAATTGGGCCCTGAAAATACCAGAAAGCCTAGATGCTCCCCACCGTGACACCCACATGTACTGCATGTACGAAAACTTGCCAGCCACTGATTTCATCTTATGATTTTATTAAATTTTTCATTTTTTGGGGGTAACCCATCCACCAGCACAATTAGAAGAAAAGTTCAGTTTTAGATGTGGAGGAAAACCCCAAAGGGGGTAGCCCATGTAATCAGGGCCCAATTTCATAACGAGCTGCTAAGCACAAAAATTTGCTAAGCATGAAATTTCTTCCCAGATAAAAACAGGATTACCAGCCAAATTTCCATTTGTTGCATAGTGCTTGTTACTGGTATTCAGCTTTTGTTTGCTTATCCTGAAAATCACATGGAAATTTGGTTGGTAAACCTGTTTTTATCAAGGAAGAAATTTCTTGCTAAGCAAATTTTTAGTGCTTAGCAGCTCTATGAAATTGGGCCCAGGTAGGAACTGAAGACCCAATCCACATTCAAGGCTCCTATCTGAGATTGGATACGAACCGGGGTTCACAGAGGCAGGGAAAGAAAACCACTGAGCAAACCTGATCCCCGACATGATTGAAAGAAGCAGTCACTGTCCTAATTCAAACCTTACCTTGAGCAGTTCACCAGCCTCTGTTCGTTGCTGTCTGAGTCGGTCAAGAGACGGTGGACAGATAAATATGAAGTAAGGCCTCAGGTCGGAGTTCTTCAGCACTTTCAGAGACTGCAATGAAAATAAAAGAAGGCAAATACCAAAATGAAACTGCACTCAATATTATCAGGGGTATGGATAGAGTGACCACAGCAAACCTCAATGGAAACCTCAATGGAAACCTCAATGGAAACCTCAATGGAAACCTCAATGGAAACCTCAATGGAAACCTCAATGGAAACCTCAAAGGAAACGTCAAAGGAACCCTCAATGGAAAGCTCACAGGAAACCTCACATGAAACCTAAAGAAACCTCAAAGGAAACCTCAAAGGAAACCTCAAAGGAAACCTCAAAGGAAACCTCATATGAAACCTCATATGAAACCTCAAGAAACCTTCCAAGAAACCTCAAAGGAAACCACAAAGGAAACCACAAAGGAAACCTTAAAGGAAACTTCACACCAAACCTCAAAGCAAACCTCACAGCAATGTAAAATGGTGAAAGGGAAGGGATTAGGGCGGGTCAGGGTGGTTGTACCTAATTTCAGGACCATGTTACAATTTTAACCGACAGTGATTTTGAATGATTTTGCTTGTGATACTTGGTATCTTTTGATTTTCGCTGCTGTTTTGGCAGGGAACTTAGATTCTGTATTATTCCAAATGGGATCTAACTGATATTATAAGGTTTTCAGTGATTTTGATTGTGATCTTTATACTGATTCTAAGTGATTTTGATAGCGATTGCAGATGATTTTGATGTGATCATAACAGATGTTGTGTGATTCTAAGTGAATTTGATGCTCAGTTGTTTTGATTGTGATTTTCACAGATGAGGTATGAGACTCAGTGATTTTGAGTGTGATTCTCAGTGGGTGCATTAGATTAGCTTCCCTGTGTCGACCCCGATGTGGCGTATTTTTGTGGATAGGGTCACTTGGGGCTGACCTGAGGTGCACTGACGTCACGAGGAGAAGGCTCACGTGATGATGCGTCTGTTTTTTTTCCAGGTGGAGCGTGGGTAAACATCTGCACACGTTCGTACTGGAAAACAAAATAGGCGACTTTTCCAGGACGAACGTGGGGTAATTATGTGCCTACGTACATCCTGGAAAAAAATAAAATACGCCACATCGGGGTCGACCCAGGGAAGCCAATCGAATGCACCCAGTGATTCCGGTTGTGAAGGGAAAGTTCAAAACACTCGATAAATAGACCATAACGGGCAGGGTTGCAAGTTCCAACCCCTTTTAGTGGGGAGTGGGGGGGGGGGATGAAAAATCATGCGATGACTGAACATAAAATAGGAATGCACCTCGAGAATGTAGGATCTAGACAAAGTTCCAACAACTTAGGGTTACATAGATAAATTTATAAAGGAAGAGTACCACACTACCTGGGATTAATTATAATAAGTGGAGGATTTAGCCAGTGATTGGGTGGAATAAAACAAAACCCACATCAAATGGTGACAGTTTACAAAAACACAGAGAAATGCAACTATACTGTGGACCATTCTAGTTGCAATCAAATACAAAACAAATGTCCAAACTGTTTTTGAGCAGTAAGGAACATAATATCGTTTGCTCATTGCTATTGGTTAGTAATTACAATTTCATATTCAAACGTGGGATGAGAGAAAAATCAAATGGTCCTCATTAGGCATTGTGATTTGAACCCAGATGCTCTACCAACTGAGCTGTGGGGCCCAGCGGTACACTCCCTCAGGTTTTCCCTAAGAACTACATTTTGCTATCTGTATTGCATGGACGCGCGCGCAACTGGGCAAAGTAACAAATGCATTTGATATTCCTAATGATCAAAAGGTCATTAAATGAAAAATGCGTAAGATTCAAGTTGACCAGCATATATAAATACACAGTTTCATGAAAAAATTGAAGGTGTGGAACACTATACTGTAAGAGATACTGCCTGTAATGTTTCAGGTACTTTCAACTTTGACCTTCATGACTGTGTGAAAGATTTGTTTCACTGCATCCATGTTTATGTGTTAATGACAGACAATCACAAAATAACAGCAACCAATACCACAAACTCACAAACCAATCATACATGTACTTCATCAAAATGATTCATGCATATTATGCGCACATGAATCTGTGAATATTCATAGAGCTGTTATACACCACCATGAAAGATGTTGATATGTAAAGCAAGGCAAGCAAAGTGTTGAATGTTCAAAGAGTAGTGAAACACACTTTAATGCAAGAGAGTTTGTTTATGATGCAAGGTGGGTTGAGCAAGGTATTGAATATTCATGAGTTGTTACACATACTCTTATGCAAGAGATTGTTTGTGGAAAGCAAGGTGGGCAAGGTATGGCATGTTCAACAGTTGTTGAACACACTCTTATCAAGGAGATTGTTTATGCAAAGCGGGGTTGGTAAGGTTTTTAATATTCAACTCTAGGTGAACACACTCTTATGCAAGAGATTGTTTATGCGAGGTGGAGTGGGCAAGGTATTGAATATGCAAGAGATTGTTCATTCAAAGTTGGGATGGGCAAAGTACTGAATATTCAACAGTTGTTAAACACACTCTTATGCAAAAGATTGTTTATGCAAAGTGGAGTGAGCAAGGTATTGAATATGCAAGAGATAGTTCATTCAAAGTTGGGATGGGCAAAGTACTGAATATTCAACAGTTGTTAAACACACTCTTATGCAAGAGATTGTTTATGCAAAGTGGGGTGGGAAGGTAGTGCATATTCAACAGTTGTTAAATACACTCTTATACATGAAGTTGTTCATGCAAAGTGGGGTGGGCAAAGTGTTCAATATTCAATAGTTATTAAACACACTCTTACAATGTATGCAAGAGATTGTTTATGCAAAGCGGGGTGGGCAAAGCGTTGAATAAAACAATATTCTCATGCAAATGATTACTATGTTTATACAAGGCAGGGTGAGCAAAGCGTTGAATATTCAAAGAGCTGTTCAAACACACCCTCAGGAATGTTCTTGCTTTACGCATGCCATGCCTGAACTCCTCCGCCTACGGTACGATTGGGGGGTAGAATGGAAAGTGCCAGTTAGTTTAAATAATTCTACTCATTCACTAGTAATCTAAAGCTGAGTTTGAAACGGCGAATTCCGCTACAGCTACGGCTAGATCAGCGCGTCTGCCAGTGTCGAAGAATAGGCAGACAGGTAGCCGTAGCTGAAGCCAAAGTTGCCGTTTTGGACACAGCCTAAGGTTCAAGGTGTTGTACGGGATTGGTAGAGCTGACAAAAAAGTTGCAGACATTGTTTTGTGTTATCAATCATACACATTAAATAACAAACCTGTACAAATGTTGTCTTTATAATCCGTTGTGTCAGTCAGGAGAAAACAGTGAAAAACCAGGAACCATGTAATTAACTTGTCCATAATTTTGATTGTAACAACAGAAATCAGTCGATTTGAGGTTATCAGATACAGTTTTCTGGAACAGGATTCCATTTCAGACAAACATATTTCACACACACAGTAAAATGTTTCTAGTAAGATTTTAGACTAAATTGAAACTGTGACGTTTTTAACCATACCAATCCTGTATAACACCTTTATAGACACTGGACACTATTGGTAATTGTCAAAGACCAGTCTTCTCACTTGGTGTATCTCAACATATGCATAAAATAGCAAACTTTAGCTCAATTGGTCGTCAAAGTTGCGAGATAATAATGAACAAAAAAAACACCCTTGTTACACCAAGTTGTGTGCTTATTAGATGGTTGATTTCGAGACCTCAAATTCTAAATCTGAGGTCTCAAAATCAAATTCGTATAAAATTACTTCTTTCTCAAAAACTATGTCACTTCAGAGGGAGCCGTTTCTCACAATGTTTAATACTATCAACCTCTCCCCACTTGTCACCAAGTAAGGTTTTATGCTAATAATTATTTTGAGTAATTACCAATAGTGTCCACTGCCTTTAGTACAGTGATACTACAGTAGTCTGAAACTGGTACGCTACATACAGGGTTAGTTTTCATAGTCCAAATTCGAAATGAGAATTGTACACTTGGTAGTAAAGAACTGCGTTTTAAATGGGTACTTGAGAGTTTTTGGGGTCATTCTACTGGGCTTAAAATGGGTATTCCCTATGCAAGTTTATGAAAATACAGGGTTCCACATGGGTAACTTCAGGCCAAATTTGTATACTATTGGGTTTGAAGTAGGTACACAATTATAAAGAGATTGTTAAATTCCCTTCCTCACACTACACAGAACAACGAGCCTAACAAGTTCACTATAGAACCATGCAACCGACCCACATGTAAATGGTTAATTGACGGGTAACAACCGAAAGTAACAGCCGAAGAAAAAGACAACTTTGAAAATTGAAAAGAAGAGCCAAACAACACAGAGGTTTTTCAAAATATGTTAGATATGGAAATATTGAATTGTGCATTTAATTTGCTAGATAAATTTATGCATTAATGTTTTTGTTAATGTTTAATTTGTCTCAATGCTTGCTTGCTGCATGTATTTTCAGCTAGGGTTAAATCATCTGTACTTATGCATTAAGGCCTTGTCACACAGGGCAATTTGTACAAGCAATTTGGAGGCGTCAACTGGTTAGTAGCTGGCTTTACTGGTAGTTGCAAGCATAGCCTGGTCGGCCAGCCAGTCACTCAACCTACCTGAGGATGG
The DNA here is from genome assembly GCF_902459465.1 of Asterias rubens. Classification (NCBI taxonomy): domain Eukaryota; kingdom Metazoa; phylum Echinodermata; class Asteroidea; order Forcipulatida; family Asteriidae; genus Asterias; species Asterias rubens. The sequence goes on from NC_047062.1 coordinate 30,266,411, forward strand.
AGATTCAAGACACAGATCTTGGAAGAATTGACAACAGCTTGTATGGCCTCCAGGCTAGTGCCATAGACATTCTTCTCGTACTCGCCGTGCTCGACAAACTTCTCGGCCAGGATGTCCTGCTCGAAGCGTTGCCTCGTAGTGAAGTAATAATCCACACCGTGTACTTCATGGTCCTTCTTTGGTCTACTCGTGTCTGGAAAGAAGAAGTCACTTAAGCCTTAGAGATCGCTCATTTTTGATCACCAATAATCACCATATGATAAATATATCAAAACAAAAAGTCTTGTATAGAGCACCTATCTACCAATAAAAAACATTTTAATAATTATATGGGGAGGCTGATCATCCTTTCTCGCAGCTAAGAGCTGAATTGCGAAGGACGCTGCTACAACGTGTTCGAGAAGCAGGCATGCAAGGGCGCCTTTGGCAGCCAGCCACATCAACCCAGTATAACCACGGAGCACAGCCAGAGATTGAAAGTGTTTGATTTTTCCTGAGGGAGAACAACCAGATGGTCTGGAAAACCCTTGTGGCACAGCAAAAAAACACCCAATAAGTTGCTCAAGGCGCTTGACCAAAAATACACACTTCTTTAAGATGCATCCAGACATTAAGTTGAAGAAAGACACATTTGTCAGAAAGAAATTTGAACCAACGACCTCCGGATTAACATGCCGGCACTCTACCAACTGAGCTATCTAGCCCTTGGCAATATCTTCATTCAGGGGTGCCAGTCAGAAGCAAGAAATATAAATTAAGTACATTTGTCAGGCATGTGAGTAACCATCCATGAAAGAAGAGGAAAAGAGAAAACCGGGCAAGAAAAAAAGGGGAACAGATAATATTACTACACTTTTGTACACAGAAAATGAAGAAGAAAAAAAAAGAGGAAAATCAAAACCCCAAAGGAGGAAATCAACTGAAAAGAGAAGTCTCACCTGCCTCATTTGTGACATAGAGAGTAAAGGCTTGGATGTGGGGAATGGAAGGTGTTGGAGGGGGGGGGGGGGGGGGGGGGGTTGGAGGAGGGATATACTTACGAGGAACAGCAGCTGCATAACACTCATTAGACTCCAGCAATGTTTGCCTGAGCTCGTGCCGTCCAACCTTTGGTGGTCCGATCAGCACGATGGGTCTCTTCTTCTCTGGGTTGGGATTGTACTGGCCAACTTCTTCATACGTCAGAATCTCTTCACAGTTGATGTCTGTATGATTGATAGGAGAAGAATTATAATTTTGGTTTTTAACCATATACACTGATGTGTGTTAGCAGTACTTTCCCCGGAGTTCTGTGGAATAAAATCACAGGCATATTACTCGGGTGGGATTCGAACCCACGACCCTTGCAATTCTAGAGCAGTGTCTTACCAACTAGACTACCGAGATTGCCTGACAGCTAGAGGCAGTTTGAATCCTATGTTTTAACAGCGGGGTACATCTATTAACTTGGAGATTGCTCTTAAAAAAAAAAAAAAAATTACTACCTTCCCGACTTTTTGTGAAGCAGTTACAAAGTGCTTTGCTCAAGAGCACAAATGTCATGACCGGGATTCGGACCCACATTCTGCTGCTGACAATACGCAGAAGTTTGGCTTTGTGAACTAGACCACTCGCCACAAACACGGCCCTTAGTAAACTGAGGCTGGCAGGGCAAATAAGCCTGGCCCTTTCTTAATAACGACGAGATCTGTAATCATTAATGTTGATGCATACAGGGTATTATTTATTATTATTCTTCCTCCAAACCTCCGCAAATGGAGAAGATAAAAAGATACAAGTACACATCAAATTTACAATAAAAGGTACATAAGCACGTACTAAAACAGAACAAAGATGCAGTCAGCGTAATGATATTTATAATAACTTACCATTTCCATTGGCATTGTACAGCTTTTTCTTTTTCTTCTTCTTCTTGGATTTTCCACCGCAGAGTAATTTCTTTTTCGGTTCGTCGTCGTCGGGCATCGTCTGCTTCATCGCTTCTCGTCTACAGAAATAAAAAAGTAATGGTTGACAAGGTGCTGTCCAATACGCAGGCAACCAAACTAGAAACACTGGGGCGAATCCTTTCGGCTTACAATGAGTGTACTGGGTTCTTTTAGGTGCATTACGGGACCTTTGGCTTAGATGGACACATTGCCTTGGATTGGGCGAGTTGGTCTATGAACCGCTTGTTGTAAAATGCATATGGTTAGAAAGATGTTTTAAAAGTAGAATATAATGATGCACACAAATATGCTTAAAAATTGCATGGTTTTCCTGATACGTATTGAAGGAACATGGCACGCCATTTTGTGTGCTGTCAATCCGAAGAAAGCAGTAATAAATGTCTTGCTTAAGGACACGAGTGTCATAACCAGGACTGGAACCCACACTCTGCTGATCAGAAGAACCAGGCCATTAGTCTGGAGTTCTTATCTGCACAGCCACAATGCGCCACGTTTGATGATACATCACATTTCAAATGCGCTCTAACTTTTGAAAATTGAGTCAAAAACTGGACTGACCTTAAGTAGGATTTGAAACTTTGCATGGTGAAAAAACGATAAAGTAAAGGTTTGCGGTAACCGTGTTGGGGTTGTTCTGAAAAAGAACCTTTGGTATCAACTCAACATTTCTATCAGTATGCTCTGATCGTCTTCTGAATTGACTTTGGAGATTTTCAATAATTAAAAGCAGTGGACACTATTGGTAATTACTCAAAATAATTATTAGCATGAAACCTTTCTTGGTGACGAGTAATGTGGAGAGGTTGATTGTATAAAACATTGTGAGAAACGGCTCCCTATGAACTGCCATAGTTTTCGAGAAAGAAGTAATTTTCCACGAATTTGATTTCGAGACCTCAGATTTAGAACTTGAGGTCTCTAAATCAAGCATCTAAACGCACACAACTTCGTGTGACAAGGGTGTTTTTTTCTTTCATTATTATCTCGCAAGTTCGATGACCGATTGAGCTCAAATTTTCACAGGTTTTTTATTTTATGCATATGTTGAGATACACCAACTGTGAAGCCTAGTCTTTGACAATTACCAACAGTGTCCAGTGTCTTTAAAACCAAAACAAACTTACTGTTGCTGGAAGGTTTTGCTTGGTATGAGTCCCGCTAACGTTTGATCCTCTTCACCTTCCCGGTATGCTTGCCACCAGTTGGCATCGTCCTGGGCAATGATGTGCAGGATGTCCCCCTTGTGGAACGACAGTCCCAGTTCACGACAGGGTATGTACATGTCATCCTCAGGGTCGTAGTCAAAGTGCGCCCTCACATGCATCTAGGGAGAGAGGAATGGAAACGCTTAACGCATTTTGTTCACACTGTCTCTAGTTTTACACTAGTCATTCACACATCTGTACACTTTGGGTTTAGTGCATCGGACTCAAGTTCTGATGGATGGACCATTGGAGTGTAGCTTCGATTCCCAACCATGACACTTGTGTCCTTGTGCAAGGCATAATTGCTTCTCTTCACCCAGGTGTATAAATGGGAACATACTAGAGCTTAGACAGTAATGTGTTGGATGCACCACTTAGTGCTTAGGCAAGCTTGGGGTTTGTATGCAACTAAGGAGTTGAGAAAATTATTTGAATGGCCTAAGTATGCCTGATGAACAGGGATACTAATGTTGTAAATAATAATAATAATAATAACAATAGTAACAATAATAATAACCCGTTTTTATGTAGTGCTTTTCACACCCGGAGGGCGTCCCAAAGCGCTTCACATTATTACCCCTGGTCACTGGGCCTTAAATCACTCCTTAAACCATCTCACCTCCCTGGTGGGGAGTATGCAGCCTGTGCAACATTAAAATGTGCAACATTAATATGCGCCACTCGGCTAAATCAATCACAAAAACCATCTCTGCCCTCACAGGTACCCATTTACCCCTGCGTGGAGAGAAGCAATTATAGTTAAGTGTCTTGCTCAGGGACACAAGAGTCACGACCAGGATTCGAACCCACACTCTGCTGAACAGAAGCACCAGAGCTTGAGTTCGGTGCTCTTATCCGCCCGGCCATGACACCTCATAGGTAAAGTGCCTTGATCTAGCTACTAGGATATAAGAAGAAGAAGACCAACAAAAATAACACAGCATTTGTTGGGTGCACTTTCTCTGTTCATCATACAAAGGTGTCGGTCTAGGTCAATCAAGGAATTCTCAGATGTGTTCATAGGCCACTCTGAAAAGGATGCTTTTCCCTAGAGTCCCAGGGACGATTTTGTCTGAGTAACTTACCAACGTGCTGTCCTTTGGTAGTTGCTTGATATGATGCTGCTTAGTGGGAACCATCAGGAATGTAAGGGAACCTGAGAGTGTACTCTGTCCAAGGGAGGAAGGAATAGAAACGCATTAACGCGACTGTTAACACAGTAGTTCATGTGTGTTCTGCGCCTTTGATCATTTTGTATAAAACGGGCGCAATGTAAATTTTAAATGTTATTGTTATCATTATTATTGGTATAAAGGAAGGTTATATTATTTAATGATTTATAGTAGTAATAGTGGCTTTGCTCAAACCCATCACTAAGTAGCCCTTTTCACCCTCTATCTCAAATCCATTGGACTTTAGCCCTGGGGAGGCCCTTGGACTTCTTTGACCCCACGGCTACCCAGGCGCCCTTTGACACTGTGTCCCTTTTCCACAGGGTTCCAGTTGCAAGTTTCAAGAACACCCCCATGGTTTTAATGCTTACCCCTACTCTGGAGCAGGGGGTGGCTATTCCCTGGGTATGCACATTGTGCCATTGTGCCAGAGCATACCAGGGCAAACGGGGGGGGGGGAATAGAGTAGGGAATACAGTAGTGTTAGGCTTTCCTGCCACATCTAAAACTTCCTCCTGTGTCTTCTCTCCATTGTGTTCTTGGCTAGTGTACAGTGTTTAAAGGCAGTGGCCTTATTGGTAATTAATCAAAATAATGATTATTATAAAACCTTTCTTGATTACGGTAATGGGGAGAGGTTGATAGTATAAAACTTTGCGAGACAGCTCCCTCTGAAGTGACATAGTTTGCGAGAGAGGAGTAATTTTCCACTAATTTGATTTCGAGACCCCAGATTTAGAATTAGTGGTTTCGAAATTAAGCATCTGAAAGCGCACAACTTTGTGTGACAAGGGTGTTTTTTCTTTCATTATTATCTCGCAACTTTGATGACCGTTTGAGCTCAAACTTTCACAGGTTTGTTATTTTATGCATATGTTGAGGTACAGCAAGTGAGAAGACAGGTCTTTCACAATTACCAATAGTGTCCACTGCCTTTAAACTTTTCTTAGAGTCCTTGGCTTCACAACGAGAATTGATCAGTCAAGTTAAAAGTCACTTACCATTAAATCACAAATTTCATTGACTGATTTGCCTCGGATGTCGTGGCCGTTGATCTCCAGTATTTCGTCACCCTCATGGAGGAGACCGCTCCGCTCCGCCATTCCACCTTTGATTATTCTACCGATCAGGATAGCCTCCCCGTCGTTCAGAATGGTAGCACCCTGTACAAAGAACAAAAATCAACATCACTTTCAAAATTCTGCAATTTTAAGGAGAAGTTTCTTCCGTTTGAAAATTCTAGACTGAAGTAGACTCGTACATATGTAGATGTTCTGAGGCATTGCATGATGAGGTATCAGTATTTGCGGTAACACCATGTGTGTATCTACATGCTTGGTGGGTAGATTGTTCTTTTGAGAACTTGTGTTGCTTTTATTCTATTATTTTGGTTTGCCTTTTGTCCCCATCCCCTCACCTTGTTCCTTTAATTTGACATGCCGTGCAATTATTTTTTTTATTTAATTTGTCACTGGCATTAGCCAGTTTGCTTTTTTTGATGTATAAAAACAAATTAATGGTTTTTCTGTAATTTTTTAAACATTTCAATTTTTTTTTTTTTTTAATCTCTGTATTTTAAACTCAATTCAGCTTGTAGCTGCGATGTTTGAATGTGTTTTAATAAACCAATTATAATAACTACCACGCAGTAGACTTTTCAGAATTTAAGAGGCTTCTCTGCTACTGCTGAGTAGATTATCACAATTCGGGAGACTTCTCAGTTCTGAAAAGAACTGCCATGCTTTTGAACTTCTGTTTGGGCGGAAGGTAGGAAATCGGCCACGACTACTACTTTTGGTTTAGTGGATTGAGGGGAATTCTCTTGACTAACTTTACTACCCCCGAGTTCTGAATTGCTCTCAACATTTTGACTAGCTTGCTCTAGTCATCCTCATTTTGTTTTCAAAATGCTCCGTAAAACTAGTCAAACTGTTCTACTTTTCTCATGGTGCCTTACCAGTGGTTCGTTTGTCTTGTCAATGCGGACAATCTTGACAGAGTTATCTTCCCCCATCTCAGAGTTTGGGTCGTCTTCTATTATCTCTTCAGGTCCTAGCATCACCGTGGGATCTCTAGAGGCTATCTTGTCGTGCGTCTCCAGTAGAGACTACATTGAGAGAAACAAAGCAAGAAAACCAAACCTTACAATAACTGATTTCTATAGCACATTTCGAAATGACGTCTCAATGTTTCACATGTCACAGTGCAAATAATTTTCCTGTAAACTTTCCCCATCAGCTCAATGGCTATCTTGTCAAGCGTCTCGAGTTGAGACGAAAGAAGAGAGAGAAACAAAGTCCGAAAACCAAACCGTATAATAACTCAATCTTGTATAGCGCGTTTCACAATAATATCTCAATGCTTTACATCAGTGCCCTGGTCATTGGGCCAATAATATTCCTTTAATCTTTCTCAGCTCCCTGGGGAATATACAGCCCTAGGCTGCTTAGGCGCTCCAAAGGCTTTTTCATACGCAATATCAACCTGTACACTCACACAAAAGTGTACACACCTGCAATCCTGGACCCTCCTTTGTTCAACTCTTTGTGGTAGCAACCATGGACCACAATGATTTCCTTTGTGATAGCAACCGTGGACCCATTGTCCCTTTTGTTATAGGTCCCCGGTTTGAATGTGGATACACACCCACAGGTACCCTTTTACACCCCCTGCGTGAAGAGAATAGCATCTTGCTCAAGGACACAAGTGTCACGACCGGGATTCAAACCCACATCAAAATGACACAGCCACCAGAACTTGAGTCCGGTGCACTAAAACAGCTCGGCCAGGACACAAGACATAGCTGAGATTGTTGAGCCGTATTTTCAGCATAAGTAGCTCTATGAAATTTGGCCAAGATTATTATATGATTATGAATGCAATTTAAATTCACAACAACTTTGTTCTTATTTTGCTCACTACCGAGTAAACAAAAATGTATTAATGTAGTCATGAAGGATAAGTAAGAAATTGTTTTGCTTGCCATAAAGGTGATTACTAAGAGGTTAACAACGGTCATTTGGCACAACAAAATCTACAACTGAAAAACCTAAGTTTACAGCTTGTGTATGCATTATTCCCATACACTGTACTTGATACTTATTAAAGAGGTAAAAATGTATGCAATTGACATGTAGCTGACCTTGCTGCGTTTAACAAATTACAAAACAAGATAATGAAATTTGTATGAGCCCCCCTCTGGACACTACATACAGAAACCATCTGTTGGAAGATAACTTTATGCAAAAGAGCTTGTTTTAAAAGTCTTATTTAAAAAATAATTCGGATTGGGTGCTATGGGCTATAAACAAGGACATTTGTTATAGAATGCACATTGTTGGAAAGATGGAAAGAATAATGATTCACACAAATATTCCTCAAAGATGTTTGGTTGTCCTTTGACTTTGTGAACTAATAGTCTGCCATTTTGTAGAACCAAAATTACTGGCTGTTTTAGTTCCCAAAGCACCCAAGAGTATTTAGTTTGAAATGTTGAGACCATAAACAACAACTTTTTTAAGAGCCAACACTCCTCCCAAAACACGTGGCTGTACCCACGAGAGTTTATACTTATTACTATCCAACCATGCAAAGCTTTGAGCATCACTCAAGACAAAAGTTAGGGCATATATTGTCAATCATATGCAAGGAATGTCCAAAACCAGAAAAGACAAGCTGACTTCCGGTTTGAATTTAAAGTTTAAAGGCAGTGGACACTATTGGTAATTACTCAAAATAATTATTGCCATAAAACCTTTCTTGGTGATGAGTAATGGGGAGAGGTTGATGGTATAAAACATTGTGAGAAACGGCTCCCTCTGAAGTGCCATAGTTTTTGAGAAAGAAGTAGTTTTCCACGAATTTGATTTTGAGACCTCAAGTTTAGAACTTGAGGTCTCAAAATCAACCATCTTAACGCACACAACTTCATGTGACAAGGGTTATTTTTCTTTCATTATTATCTCGCAACTTCGATGACCGATTGAGCTCAAATTTTCACATGTTTGTTATTTTATGCATATGTTGAGATACACCAACTGTGAAGGCTAGTCTTTGACAATTACCAATAGTGTCCACTGCCTTTAAGTTTTGAGGCACCTGCTGAAGTACAACTATCCCTATCGCCCCAGGTTTACACACAACAACATAAATAACATTGCTTCTGGGCTCTACGCCAAAACATACAACATAAACACCTCCTCTTCAGAAACCCCACACCATGTTTAATGGATGTTTCTCATCGAGTTGGATGAATGATAAATGACATTTGGAGGAGTAACTTCCCCCTATCCAACCACTCGACATCCGACAAGAGGACTTGGCAAACCCCATAACACATTAAAACATTTAAAATATTCATTCAAACTTCCTTTGCGTAAAAACATCATCTCCTGTTGATGAGAACATGGATTACCATAAAAGGACCTCCACTAGTAAACGTTGCTTCATCTGTGATTGACTACCTGACTAAAGTCAGTCTCTCCCTGGTTGGATTTCACAAAGAGTTAAGACTAGTCTTATCTCGAGTTAGGACGATTTACTCGTCCTAACTTAAGACTAGCCATACGTTTTTAGTATCTTCGTAGACTAGTCATAAGTTAGAACTGGGCCCAATTTCAAAGAGCTGCTAAGCACAAAAATTTGCTTAGCATGAAATTTCTTCCTTGATAAAAACAGGGTAACCAACCAAATTTCCAAGTGATTTTCAGGATAAGCAAACAACAGCTGAATACCAGTAACATGCAATATGTAACAAATGGAAATTTGGTTGGTAGTCCTGTTTTCATCAAGGAAGAAATTTCATGCTAAGCAAATTTTTGTGCTTAGAAGCTCTATGAAATTGGGCCCTGGTCCTAACTGGTGAAATCGACCCCAAGGCACAGCGCCAACCATCATTCATTTTGCGGTCGCAACCGAGATTCCATGCACAACGCCACGCCAGAGGTGTTTATCCCTCATCATGTTTGGAAGGTCCACGATTTCAGCCTTCGTATATCTCTACCAATCACGTCGATGTAGTTGAGTGGTCGAGGTCCTCTATTAGGGCACGGCACACCAACATACACCAACATACATCCACAACCTGATAGGCCTACATCTTCATGCACTTTCACTTCATTTGACACCAAACTTCTTCAAATTCCAAGTACACCCCCGATTTTCTACCTTCTACCCACCAAAGCAGTTTTTGACAGTGAGAATCCTCCCGAAATCCAAAAATCTACTCTGCTGTATTAGAATATATAGCAAGACAGTTCTCTAAAGAACAAAATCAACCTGGCAAGTTGACACACACATGGTGTTACCGCGAACCAAATATATATGGATATGATCTGAAGTGTAAATCAAGGTACTTAAAGTATTTATTTACAAACTGAGTACAGTTTGTTTCCAGGTCCCAGCAGTGTTACGCTACTCACTTGTCCTAGTCCAATTATACATTACATTACCTGTTGACTGTACACCAGGCTAGACCTGTATCCTTCCTCCTATTATGTCTGCTGTCTGAATCATAATGGCCAGTGAAAGGCTGGCCTACTCAAGAGCAAAACCCTCCACTAGACCCATTATAAGACTATGATAAGACCAACGTTAAAAAAGAAGCCATAACAGTCCAACAAGGTGGGCTAATGCTAACTTCTGGTCCACAAACTTTACCTTACTTGACTGTAGGCTAGACCTGTATCCTTCCTCCCATTATGTCTGCTGCCTGAATCAAAATGGCCAGGCAGTGAAAGGCTGGCCTACTCAAGAACAAAACCCCATACTAGACCCAGCAGAAACACCTTGATACAAACTGTCTAACTCTAGGATGAAAATAAGCAGAGCTGTCCCACCCAGCATGACCTTTGACCTTTCAAGTATGCCTCTACATGACATTTAAGAACCTAATGTCTGTTTTTACTATCTGCATGATATGTGCTGGGGATTGGACAGTTGGTATGGCCTGCAGCAGTAGTAGCAACTTGACCTTCTCAACTAAACTAAACTGTATGTTGACATCAAGGAGAAAGTTGTTTGATTTACGCACCCTGAATTAACCTGTCAGATCCAAGGACTTACATAAGCCTGAAAGCTTCCCCCCCCCCAAAAAAAGGAAAAACATAAAAAATAAAAAATAAAACAAATCCCCAAGCAAACCACTGATTTCACAATAGCTAGAATAAATATTGTCATCTAGTTACTGAAAAGAAAGAGAAAGAGCCCTCTCCCTCACCTCACACGCCTTTTTAACAACTGAATTGCAATAGAATGCAGCTTTTTATGCGCCCTTTGACTGTGCCAGCAATATTTTTTATCCAGGTTTTTTTCCCCGCAACTTTCAGAACAATTTATTTTATACATTGTAAATATTTGTCTCTCCTTAATCAATTATTTCTTAAATAATGTGAAATAGTGTGTTTTTTTTTCTTCCTTTTTTAATCTCTGTATATTTTCCTGTAATTCGACCTCCGGTCACCATGGGAATTTGTTTTTAAAATAATAAACCAATTATGAATGAATGAATGAATGAATGAATCACAATTTTGTGATTTATGCAATTCATACTATAGACGTTAAAAACCAATGTTTGTATTCGAGAGAGAATGGCTTTTGCCAGCTTGGCGTTTATATCACCTTATGAGAGTTTGCTGAGTTCCCTTCATGGGAAGATTATCTAAACAAACAACAGACAAACAAACAAACATACAAACAAACAAGCAAAACAAAACATTACCACTTCAGGATTGTTTTCTTGCTACATACATTGTAACTGCGGGACGATCACTCAGTGAATGTCTTCATGTATGACTTCAGACAGTATTTCAGAGAGATATATTTCTCTAGAGGATTGATGCATACGTATAAAATTTTTAACTAAGGAACTTTCAGACTTTAATTGTTCACATTTTGTTTCCAACTGATTAGGCCTACCAAAATTATATTGAACTATTTATAATGAGACCAGCCGTCGATTTCATCAAACTCTTCCTAACTTAGGATTAATCTTGTATGTCGAAATAAGTTTCATAATCATAGACGTTATTAGGATGCATTGAACCTATCCTAATCTAACTGAATCGAGAGTGCATTGACTGTACATGTAATTCCAAGAAGACACATCTGACACATCAACACCAATTCATTAGACCACGACCGACTGAACTTCCCCCACTCAAGTGAATCCATCAACAAAACCCCCCATAAATCCACGACAAATAACCACTGCACTTTTCCAACCAAAGAATCTGTCAAAACAAAACAAGAACAAATCTGTCCGTGCGGTTTCGTTTTCCCTGGCCAGAGTATATCACCACGAAACCCCACTCAAAATATGGATTGCACTAATAAGCAACATCATATAGACCTTTATCATGCAACCATCATCATGGTCATGTTCCCTGTATCAAATAACAGTAATAGATGCCACTATTCATTGAGCTATTAGGAACCAGACTATTTTTCCTTCCAGCCTCGGTTTGGTTACATTGATCTGAATGGGAGAAAAACCAAGATGGCCGCACCATGACGTATTTGACGATAAAGCTGCTTGCTTGTAGCTGGTGATAGCCTTGCACGCGTGCCAGTTTAACCAAATATGGCGGTCGATGACGCTTAAGTTCAGTCCCCCTATAACCCCAGAAAACTGGGACTTCCTATGACAGATAATCATAGAAATAGTTGAGACCGTTACACATGTACTGCACTGCTCCTATAATTTACTTTGTATCCAGGCATTAAATGGTATTTTCACAGCAGCAAATAAACTGCTGATTCAACGAGACACGCTTGGTGAGGGAGTTCCTGATGGAGACAGAAGCTTGATAGCTTGGCCCTTCGATGGCAAAACAGCCAAACTCAAAAAATGACATTTTGAGAAAAGCAAGTACTGACATTTATAAGCTCTTCTGATATAAAAAAAAAAAACGGATGAAAGTGTCAAAAGAGTGCGAGATGGGACATGTCATATTAGCGCCCTTGTGCTTTCAGATGCCTAAAAAAGGTTTCAGGCCTGACGTCTTTTATTACAATCAAATATTTGAGTGAGAAAGAACATCTCCCTCAAAAACTACGTTACTTTAGAGGGAGCTGTTTCTCACAATGTTTTATACTGCTCTCTGGTGCTCAAGTTACCAAGTAAGTTTGTATGCTAATAAATATTTTAAGTAATTTCAAGTTGTTACCAGTGCCTTAGCAGCTCTAAGAAATCGGGCCCTTATCTTTTACAATTACCAAACGTGTCCAGTGTCTTCAACGCCTCCAAGTCCCCCTCCTTAAAGATGACCCAAATTAACCACAAATGTGTTGTGTCAATGACGTCAGTATCAAAGGGGGAGACCTGAGTTTGTTGATCCTTGTTTTGGACACTCTCTCACTAGCCACCAAGTATTAAACATGACATGTATTATTAAAGCAACACAAACTTCCTCCTCTGGTTGACAGTTTACCCTGGAAAAAGGAAAAAGTGCTTTTAACACCTACAAGTTCCCCTTTTAAAGATGACCAAAATAAGAGTTGTGTCAATGACGTCCGTCTGTCAGTGTCCAAGGGGGAACCAGAGTTTGTTGATCCTTGTTTTAGGACACCCAATATTAAACATGACATGTATTATCAGGCAGCACAACTTCCCCCTCTGGTTGACAGCGTGCCATGCCTGTACACTATCATTCTCAATTATCCAGGCTCCAGCCTTATATTGGTTTGTTCAATCACAGGTCCCCATCGGTCCCCACCGGTGTCCGGCCATGGATAATTAATAAAGCGCTGCTTATCAATCATGCACAGACCCATCATCCTCGAACAGATTCATCCTAAATTTTGAACCGCTCAAAGAAAGGCACTGGACACATTTGGTAATTACTCAAATTACGTTAGCATAAGAACTTGGTAACAAGCAATGGAGAGCTGTTGATAGTATAAAACATTGTGAGAAACAACTCCCTCTGAAGTAACTTAGTTTTTGAGAAAGAAGTAATTTCTCACTCAGAGAATGGTCTGCTGAATCACAGGTCCCCATCGGTTCCGACCATGGATAATGAATAATGCGATAATGAATAATTTCACAAAGAAGTTTAGACTAGTCTTATCTCGAGTTAGGATTAAATGTATCTTTGTGAAATCGATCCCTGGAATTGTTTGGTAATTACTCAAATTACATTAGCATAAAAACTTGGTAACAAGCAATGGAGAGCTGTTGATAGTATAAAACATTGTGAGAAGCATGAAGCCTTTTTGAGACATCTGAAAGCATTCAAATTTGTGCAACAAGGGTGTTTTGTCTTTCATTGACTAAAAAAATAAACTTTATACATGAAAGGAGGGAAATAAAACAAAGATGAATAAATAAATAAAAATTGCGTACTAGGGGTCGAATGAATTCAGAGGAGGATGTATTGATGGCTTATTCCATTGTATTTGTTGTTGTTGCCATTGTTTGATATCAAATATGCACCAAATTTATTCATAAGAATAAGAACTTGGTTAAATAAAAACAAGATTTTGAAAAAGGGTTTAACATGTACCTCATCCAATGGCATGATAATTCTAAAGGCAGTGGACACTATTGGTAATTACTCAAAATAATTATTAGCATGAAACCTTTCTTGGTGACGAGTAATGTGGAGAGGTTGATGGTATAAAACATTGTGAGAAACGGCTCCCTCTGAAGTGCCATAGTTTTTGAGAAAGAAGTAATTTTCCACGCATTTGATTTCAAGACCTCAGGTTTAGAACTTCAGGTCTCGAAATCAACCATCTAAATGCACAAAACTTTGTGTGACAAGGGTGTTTTTTTCTTTCATAATTATCTTGCAAGTTCGATGACTGATTGAGCTCCAGGTTTGTTATTTTATGCATCTCTATGGATACTTCAACTGTGAAGGCTAGTCTTTGACAATTACCAATAGTGTACACTGCCTTTAAAGTACTTTGTAAGGATTTAAATGGAAGGTGATGGGTGTGATCTACTGCCAACCTTGCCAGAAACTCTGGAATCTACCAACTGTCACTGATATTTATCACCCCGTCTTGTTCACAATGTATATACATGCAATAACCTATACTGATTCCCATTACATCAAACATTCCAAATGACAAAATCTTCTACACAAACAAGACTTTCTAAAAAGGTCTGATGCTGCCCTCATTTCTCTAGATTTCATCAGGGCCTAATTTCATAGAGCTGCTTAAGCACAAAAAATAGCTAACCATAACGGAATTCCATGACACAAGTACAATCTGCTGTCAAAGCAGCTCTTATCTAGTAGGAATTTGGGCCCAGGAGTGTAACAAAGGGCCTTTTGTGTATACAAAAAAATTGATACAGAAACAACTTTGTGATGGATTCAACTCAAGAAGCAAACAAAAAATGTTTAAATTTCTTACCATGAATTCCAGCCTATCCAAAATCCCTCGAAGTTCCTCTGCTTCATGACTGGAAGAGGCCTTAGTCTCCGCTTTCACCTGCAATACATCAAAGACAAATCCATTATAGAATGGATGAGTTTGAAACAATGTACTAATTCAACATAATGAATGGCAGCAATAGAGCCAGCATGTCAACTTCGGATCAATCTTTGGATCAGTCAAAGTTTCTAATGTGCTGGTCCGATCACTTGATCAATAAGCCCTTTTGAGGTATGGCAGACGTGATACGCGTACGTCACATGCCATGACTGATCTCACACTCTCCATGTTGGTGGTCATTATGTTTACGTGTCGCGTCGCCTAAAATGCGCACTTCACTGAATAACATACTTTCTATTTCTATGGTCAATACGCACAAATTTACCACAACTTTACAGTGTTGTAGCATTGTGTCCGCCATACCTCAAAAAGGCTAATGCCAGTTACGTGTGTGTGTACAAATGAAATAAACACAGGTTGGTTTGATTGGTGGTGAAACTTCAGCTTGCTCCATCAACAGGGTGGTCTGCTGGCCAAATGCTGATTAAAGCGCCTCAAGACCAGTAGCATGTTGAAAGGATGAGTTTTAAACAAGACAAGGGTGGGTTTCAAACATAGAAATAGAACCCGGAGAACGCTTAGTGTCTCATTGTGCGTGCGGTTTCGTTGTGAGACCATTTTTATGGACGTGCACACGCCATTTTCGTAATGCGTGTATGGCAAAATATTTTTCCATACAATTTTGCCATACAATGACATCATCATTGACCAATGAAAACACTAGAAATGGTTTATGTGCGCTGACATCTTGCCATTTTGTCATACGCGCATGTCACACGATGATAAAATTGCCATACGCGCGTACTGCGCAGTATTGATACGCCGCGTCCACAGACGACACAGAGGGTGGTCGAGCTCAGCGTTCTCCGGGTTCTATTTCTATGGTTTCAAACTAATTGAGAGACAGAGCCAGCATGTCAACTGTGGATCAATCTTTGTTCAATGTCACATGAAGAGAATTCAAAGTTTCCAATGTACTGGTCTGATCACTTGACCAATGCCAGTTACAATGTACATGTGTGCAAATTAAATCATTACAGGTAGGTTTGATTGGTGATGAAACTTCAGCATTCTCCATCAACGGTTGTTGGCCAAATGCTGATTGAGGCAACTCAGAGACCAGCAACAATTCTCAAACAATTAAATCATTACAGGTTGGTTTGATTGGTTATGAAACTTCAGCATTCTCCATCAACAGTTGTTGGCCAAATGCTGATTAAAGCAACTCAGAGACCAGCAACAATTCTTAAACAGCCTAAAAAAAACCAGCATGTTCAAAGTTACAGTTTATCACCGGATCGGTGGAGCTGACAAAATAGACGCAGAAAGTGTTCACGTGCTGTGACCAACCATACACTGTACATAAAATAACAAACCTGTAAAAGTTTGGGCTCGATCCGTTGTGTTAGTCAGGAGGAAAATAATTACAAACCGTGTACAATGTTCAGCATGTACATGGTTCTAGTATAACCTTCATCATTACAAATCTTTCGTACTCAAATTTAAACAATGTTTGTTTGTTTGTTTGTTTGTTTGTTTTTTGTTTGTTTGTTTGTGCAAACTCCCACATAGGGATATAAACACCAAGCTGGCAACAGCCAATCTCTCTCATACAAACATTGGTTTAACGTCTATGATTATGAATTAAACATATCAGAAATTGGATTCAGTAACTGGATGACAATATTAATTCTAGTCATTGTGAAAATCAGATGTTAGCTGGGGGATTCGAACCCACAACCTAGTGATTGCAAGTCATGCAGTCTGTTTTAATCCCTATGAATAATGACTTTAAATAAGTGTCAGTTAGGGAATAACAGTCCGAGTACCCGGTCTTCACTGCGTGGTTATGACCGGGTTGGTCGCTGGCACTGTTAACGGACCGAGCCGGAGGCGATGGGCCACTTATTCCGATTTAGGGGCCAATTATTCGCCATTTTCCTAAGCCGGTCTTTATACCACCGTTAACACTCCCACACGTGACCGGGTTTTGACCAATCA
Organism: Asterias rubens; assembly: GCF_902459465.1. Lineage (NCBI taxonomy): Eukaryota > Metazoa > Echinodermata > Asteroidea > Forcipulatida > Asteriidae > Asterias > Asterias rubens. The sequence goes on from NC_047062.1 coordinate 30,283,184, forward strand.
GAGACTTGAAACCGTCCAAGGTATTAATTAATACAATATAACAGAGGAAAGTAACAACAATTTGTACCACTTGTTCTCAAACATCTTTTGAATGATTTAGCTTTAAATCTCAGATAAAAATCACCTACTTTTTTTTGTTCACATCCCTGGGGTCGATTTCACAAGGCACAAAGATTCATCTTTATGAGTTATCCATTTCACCATGGTGATTTATCCATATTACCATGGTGATTTGCATCGTGACACCACACGTTGCTAAGCAATTAAGATTGATTCACAGTTAAGATCAATCTTAACTCTTTGTGAAATCGGCCCGTGGACCATTTAATTCCCGGGATTTATAACGGACGAGACAAAATTGACAAATCGGACAGATAACAGAAGAAGGGTCTATCCTTGTCTTGAATTCATGTATAATCCAAAAACAAATAAAGCTACTCCGTCTCTACAAACTCAATCCATCTCTATCAAAGCCCAAGGGTCTGGGAAACGTAAAACCATAATCGGCAAAAGACTTGTCTTGTACAAGTAATCTTCTTATCTGAAATCAGATGGTTTATTCAGACCCGATTGTAAGAAGTCGTAAGCAGTTGTTGGATTTATTTTTTCTCCCAAGGAGACATACATGGTTTCTGCTAATCCAGACCGGAGTGTTCAGGGGATCTCTCTGGCTTAAGCTTACACAAACTAGTGCACAGGATGAAGCCCAGGAACAAATACATGTCAATGCTGTACTGTCTATATTGAGGATTTCCTTTATTTGATGCAGATGCGCAGCGAACAACTTCTATCGAATTTGTCAGTTCTTGTGAAATGCGCTATACATGTCCATAAGAACTAGTTATTATTATAATTAGGTCGGTTTGTAAACAATCAAGTAAAAGGCTGCGACAAGCAGGATGGGTAAAGACAGTAGCTCAAAACGAAATTGACTGACAGTGTTGGGTCGTAATGTCTATTAAGTTGTAAGCAAAATGGGTCGCCGACAAATCCGTGTCTGGTAGAGACAATACTTTTCTATTTAAATCAGGGCTCCAGGACTGGCCTGAGGCCTGGGCCCAATGTCATAGAGCTGCTTAGCACAAAAATTTGCTTAGCATGAAATTTCTTCCAGTGGTAAAAACAGGATTACCAACCAAATTTCCATTTGTTGCATATTGCTTGTTACAGGTTTTCAGCTGTTGTTTGCTTATCCTGAAAATCACGTGGAAATTTGGTTGGTAATCCTGTTTTTATCAAGGCAAAAAATGTCATGCTGAGCAAATTTTTGTGCTTAGCAGCTCTATGAAATTGGGCCCTGATCCAAGGCCAGTGGTTTCAGTTTATATTTGGTTTACGATAACACCATGTGTGTATCTACTTGCCAGGTAGAGTTTGTTCTTAGAGAACTGTCTTGCTTAATTCTACAACCACTGGCTATTAACTATTACCTGGGCGGATGGTAAAGAAAAAGGCAGGGACTACTACTTAAGCTTGTAGGATCGTAATTAACTGTACTACCGCGGAGTCAGTTCTTGGGTTGGTCTCAACGTTTCGACTAGCTTGCTCTAGTCATCGTCAGGAGTTTCAGTCCAGTAACTCAAGACAGGACAAGTCCAGTAGTATTGTTTTGTCTCAAAAGAATTATATTTGAATGATGACGTTTAATGTATTTTTCAATCCTGCTGAGTAACACCCATACAACAGGTTTCTTGACTTATTCCACCAGAAATAACATGCTTGGCCCACTAAGGCCAGACCAAGTACATCCTAGTCCTTTCTCTATGGTTATACATATGTACATGTTCCATTATATAAGAATAACAGGTGTTTTCATCAGTGCATAGCAGAGATCCCTTGATGATAAACCAAGTTCCCTTACGATAGGAGAATTTTCTTGACTCATTACATGTCTACTCCCAAACATAAAAAAAAAATTATTCCCCAAGCTGCATATAAACCGGGATCAAGAATGAAATTGTTATCTCAAACACGAATGCTGTGACTGAGATGCTCAGAATGACTGATACTTGAGTAGCTGTATCGCCATCGTGATAAAATTCCCAGGCGATAACTTTGAGCCTTCTCCAGAGTCATGTAGTTGTCCTAAAGTTTAACAAGAGCAACAAATTACTCTTACTATCTTTAGGATCCACAAACTAAAGAAGTCGGGACATGATGATAGATGTACCTTGTTTCCAAGTCCTGATTAAATTCTTAAAGGCAGTGGACACTATTGGTAATTGTCAAAGACTAGCCTTCACAGTTGGTGTGTCTCAACTTATGCATAAAATAACAAACCTGTGAAAATTTGAGCTCAATCGGTCATCGAACTTGCGAGATAATAATGAAAGAAAAAACACCCCTGTCACACGAAGTTGTGTGCGTATTTAGATGGTTGATTTCGAGACCTCAAGTTGTAAATTTGAGGTCTCTAAATCAAATTCGTGGAAAATTACTTCTTTCTCGCAAACTATGGCACTTCAGAGGGAGCTGTTTCTCACAATGTTTTATACTATAAACCTCTTCCCATTACTCGTTACCAAGTAAGGTTTTATGCCAATAATTATTTTGAGTAATTACCAATAGTGTCCACTGCCTTTAAGGGATAGGCTTACATGTCCAAGAGGAGGACATCTGACAAGCGATTAGGCATGAAACAGCGAGAACACAAGACTCTATAAATCATCATTCAGAACCATTGGGGAGTGATACTTATAAGCGAGCCCTCCAAGATTGAAATTCCCTCAAGATTATATTTCTTGACTCACTGTAGCTAATAGATGAGAAGCACCAGAAGCACGTTATCAGTCGGGTGTAAATTGACACCTTCTCCATGACTGTGATAACCATGATGATTGATGAAGCCTCAAATAGAGGACGTTAAAGGTAGAGATACATAATTGTTTTTTGTTTTTTAATGAAGAACTCCAATCCTAGAATATTCAGCCAACGAAGTAAATTCCAGTGCAAAGTATTTTTTTTTTTTTACTAATAAAGAATTCCCATCCTCTAACTTTCAACAAACAAACCATGAAGCCAATCAAGTAAATATTAACGATAAGTATTTACAAAAAAGGTTTGCACAAACACAAGTGTAATCTTAAAAAGGATCCACAGAAGTTGACAGCGCATGTCAGTTACGTGTATCCCTGATTGGTTTCCCTAAAGAGACCAGTCGACCAATCAATCCGCATTTTTTCCCAATGACAAAAGGCGGCGTTGTCAGTTGAAATTACCCCAAAGAAAAAAACAATCGGTGATTTGTCAGTCATAAACAATGGTAATGGATTGTGATAATGGCATAGACCTCAACCCAATTTCGCACCACTGATTAATATGGAGTTCTGCACTTAGCTCATAGAGATACAATGTACTTGACTATCAGGTACAGTAAGTGTAGAATGCTACATGTATGTTAAGCAGCGCCCTGACACATTATGCAGTATGCAATTCTGGCAATTTTTCTGGAGTAAAAGCCATTTCCATTTCAACTTGAGAATGACAATAGGAATATTTTGAAAAAGGAACCAATGTAAAAGAGAAGGGCCCGATTTCATAGAACTTGCTGAGCACTAACAAACCTTGCTCATTTTGGTTAAGTGCCTTGCTCAAGGGCACAGGTAACATGACTGGAACTCGAACCCACACTCTGCTGCTGACAGCACACAGAGCTTGGGGATGGTGAACTACACCACTCGGCCATGCCAGGCCACACATGTACTGTTCGTTACGGGTACAGTACATGCATGCCTCTTTTCTGCAACATACATAGAAACGACAGCAGCTTGCTTACATGTATATTTCATAATGGGATTCCCACAGAATGTTTAATCCTCAGTCCAGAGTGCTTGTGGCCAGAGGATGAAGGGTGAAGCTTTAGGGATCAGTCGTTTTTAATAGGTGGGCTATCTGGGGAAATGATAGCAGCCTTCAGGCCTGATACTTCATGGAGGCAATGAAGGCGGTTGCCTCCATGCCCCCTTGTCATTGCCTTGGTGCCCTTGAAATGCTCCAGTAGAAATTTACAATTTCCTACTAGGGTGCCCTTTAGCGGAATCGCAGCCTGTCGGATGCAGTTAGCAGGGCATTGTTCACGCACCCGGAGGTGGAGGCACACAAAGTCAATCTCTGGAAACCAACTCACGGACACAGGAGACATGGAAGAGCATAAAATGTCTTACTACACGGGGTGCTGCAAAAGGACACCGTTGTAGAATCAACAGACAAACTGGCCCTCCTCATGCAAGACCGAATTACTTGGGAAAGCCATACTCAAGCCCGCCTGTGGGCGACCAATCGCTTGAGTAGGTATAAACACTCAAACCGGGGACCTATAACAAAAGAGGACAATAGGGTCCATGGTTCGGGAAAGGTTTCCAGTTGGAAAACGTGTACAAAACCAATGAGGGGAGTTGCAAAAAAAGTGAGAGTATAAACAAAAGAGGGACAATAGGAGGTCCATGGTTGCAGGCGTGTACAAGCTTGAGTGAGTGAGTAAGTGCCCTTCATCAAGGAGAAAATGCCTTGGTTCCCTTGCCCCTTCAAAACTGAAGCATACATGTCCAAGCCTTACCTCAGCAGCGAGCTGCTCCACGTTGCCAGTTACTGGCAAAGGCACTTGTTTCTGTTGGTGCACATTGGTGATCTGGTTGTGCACCTTCAACGCTTGCTGGAAGTCTGCGTTGTGGAAGAGCTGGTTGAGGAATCCCAGATTCTCCGCCTTGTCTGCATCGCCGAGCTTACTCTGAATGTGCTCCAGGTTGGCTAGGAGCTTGGACAGTTCTGTGGATGGAAAGAAACAAGAATGATAATAAACCGACCATTATGTAAAGCCTCAAATCTTACAAACAAGAAGTTACGAGTTTCAAGAGAATGAATGTAATGAACAACAGAGGCCAGGGAGTTTTGTAAAGCACTTATTAGAAAAACAACAGCAAACAAATGTCTAGTCCTTAAGTCCAGTTAATATCTCCCGCGAATAAGATAAAAATTTAGACGTCACAATTTCGCAACGAATAATTCGCAACAGTTGAACTGTGTTCAACAGTTGAACTGTGTTCAACACCTATGAAACATTCCCTATGAACACAGCCCTGTGACTTCAAAATTCACTTCGCATTCCAAGGAAGTTTGAACCGTGCTTTATGGAAGTTTACCAAGGAACATCTCCAGACTGGTCCAGTACATCTTTAAACTACTTATTCCAGCCATAAACAAAAAGGAACTTACATGTACCCAGCCGTAGCTCATTATGAAAACTAGCCAAAATTCACAGCAGACTTGCTTCCCAAGTGTTGAGAGTAAACAATTTTCAAAAGGTAAAGTCAAAATCCCCAACAAGACCTACTCTTACAGACAGTCTCCCAACAAATGAAGCTGTGATCTGTTCGAAGAGCATTCTTTAGATATGAGCACGGTTATTTGACACACCCAAACCGCCGACTCGATTACCTCAGCAATGAAACCGAATCCCTACCACAAACACTTCCAACCCTTAAACAAAATATCAAAAAAATAAAAAATATGGAGCTGTTGCTGATCATATCTCGACACTTTGGTCAGATGACATGCTCGAGGAGAAGTGGCTCGCTATGGAATGTCTTGACGAAAAGAAACTGAAGACTAACTCAGCTTGATCTGTTTGTGTTTTGGGGGATGCCACCCCACTTCCATTTTGAAAGTTCTAGTTGGCATTTTAGCTGGCACTCATTATCACCCCCCAATAGCGCATTTCCACTTCTCTATTCCCCAGGGTTACCCCTGGGAAATGAGGGCTGAATGAAAATAAATGAAAAAGGAAATTGGAAACAAATATGAATAGTTTCCTCCCAGTTTTTTTCTGATTAAGACTAAGATCCTTCCAGGCAACCATTTTGAAGGAATCTCCAGTCCCAATAATGTGAATCTTCATACTCACCGATAGCTTTTCTGTTATTATTATTTGTTGGAGCAATACTGGCTTTGGCGTCGGACTCCTCGTCGAAGAGAGCTTTGGCACTGACTGGCTGGAATGCAAGCGCTGTACCTTGACTGTTATTCTGACTGGCATTCTATCAAAGACAAAAACAACAATTGGTCACAATTAATTTTCAAATTCTTATAAATAAAAAAAATAGAAAACCTCTAATAAGCATAAAGTTCACAGGCCTGATAATTCATGGAGGAAACAAAGGCAAATGCCTCCATTCCCCCTGGTCATTGCCTTGGTGCCCTTGAAATGCTCCAGTAGAAATTTACAATTTTCTCGCAGGGTGCCCTTTACAGAGGAGAAAACGTCTTGTGCCCTTTCCCTTTCAAAAACGAAGCATAAAGGCCTGAGTTCTCTTGTATACTTTTAAAGTGAAGTACCAGGTCCATTTGGGTTTGACATGGGGGAGATAAGGGACTTCTGCCCCCTCTAGAAGTGAGACAGACCTCCGGTACCTGAAACTTTGACACCATGCACTACATGCACGATAACTGAAGTTTTCCTGTTGATAGATACATGATACATGTATGCCTGCCTAAAGATTACGATTCTTCTTGTGCTTCCTGTCTGTTTTGGGAATTCATGATACAACATCAGTTGACATCTGACAAACTGAGATAGTGTTTATTAATAACGACTGGGGACGCTAAATATAAAATCAAAGAATGATTCAGATGTGATGTTAAGCGCATTAGAGTATGCTCATGATGGGGATCTGAGATAAATTCTTTCAATTCGGTTGAATCTGATTTATTTTTGTAAAAAATTATCTGTTTACGTTTGAGTTTTTTTATTTAAATAAATATAATTTTTGGAGAGGAGGGATGGAGAATGAAGCGCAAACAAAACCCTAAGGGCAAGTTTAATTGCATGCAAAATGAAGCTGCATGCCTCAAAACAACCAACAGCAGTTGCCGAGATGCCCTGTGCTTTTGCTGTGGTGCCCTTTGCAAAGTTCAAACAAATTCAAATTTTCATCATACATGTACATGTAAAAGTGCCCTTTAAAGGCAGTGGACACTATTGGTAATTACTCAAAATAATTATTGCCAAAAAACCTTTTATTGGTGACGAGTTTTGGGGAGGGGTTAATGGTATAAAACATTGTGAGAAACAGCTCCCTGTGAAGTGCCATAGTTTTCGAGAAAGAAGTAATTTTCCACGAATTTGATTTCGAGACCTCAGATTTAGAACTTGAGGTCTCTAAATCAACCATCTAAACGCACACAACTTCGTGTGGCAAGGGTTGTTTTTTCTTTCATTATTATCTCGCGACTTCGATGACCGATTGAGCTCAAATTTTCACAGGTTTGTTATTTTATGCATATTGTTTTGATACACCAAGTGAGAAGACTGGTCTTTGACAATTACCAATAGTGTCCACTGCCTTTAACAGAGGAAAATTGTTGTGCCCCTACAAGAATGAAATTCAGTGTACTGGTCTTAGGTGTTTTATTTCTAGCATTGGCTAGCGAACATTAGAGGAAGGTTTCCACAAACATATCATTACAATGTACCCCACCACCCAACAAGAAAAACATTGCAATAAATCATGCACGATTGACAGTTTTACCTAAATGTACACAAATGGACTAACAACAATGGACACATTTTGCGCATGTTAATAAACATTTTCTCCATGAATAAACAGATGATAACAGCTTCCAAAGAAAAACCCAACGCTTATGATTAAGCCCTGTGGTATGCGGGCCGAACACAAAGACACGTTTATTGCCTTTGCTGCGCCGGAATCTACATACTATAGATGAAAGGAGGCCTACAAGAGAAAAACCAGTTTTTGTTTGAGCGTTTTTTGGGGTTTTGTTTTTTTGTGTGGGAAAAGTCAGACCAATTGCACATTCTTAGGGCATGTGTTTATGGGTGACCCTGAATGGCTTAGTAATAATGAAAGGTTTCTATTTCATGGTTGAGCATCCAAGAGGAAAATCCACAAAGTTTGAGCTGAGTTCAACCTCATAGCTCTACCTCCCTTACATTGGAGGCCTATGGCCATGTTGTGATTTATTGAGTGTGCACGTTACAGAAATTGTCAAAGGTATTTAAATACAGGATCTTGGTAGAGCTGACAAAAATAGTTGAACCATGCAGACTGTGTTCATGTTCTGTATGATCAACCATGAAATAACAAATTGTAAGGCCATGTTACTTGAGGCATTTTACAACAGGGTCAAAGCACTCTAGAAGACCACAAATTTCAATATCAGTTTCACATATCTTTCTCAGGGGTTAGTTATGGTACTGTTGGACGTCTTCATAGTTTGCCCTTGGCTTTCTTGGTGACAGAAACGGTTTTCATTTCAATGGTCCAGTCAGCTTTTGCTAATTCATATTAAATAGCCATGCTTTTAAACACTCAACTAACCAGCCCGACCACTTGGAGAGAATTCTGACTGGTCCTCAGGTATTTATTTAAACTGGCTTTTGGCTAGCGGGCCGCTGTAACGCTGGTCTCTTGGTGCTCCTGAAGTGATCTGCAGTGTGATTGTTTGCCTCTAAGCTGAAGCTGCCTTGCCAGAACAAGACGCTTGGCAAGCAGAATAAAAGTGAAATTCCTGTAGCTTTTATCCACTAAGGGAATCCTTCCAAATGCCAAGGACATCAAGGGACTTGCTCCCTTTGACTTCACATAACAACAACACGGGTCAACAAAGGAAAGTGCAAAAAGTACAATGGATATGTTATTAAATATCATACACTCGAGTGAACACAAGTGACAATTTGTAGAACTGTGAATTACATACAGTGTACAGAAATATCTTTGAAAATTACATACACGTGCATGTCGTAGGAGAAATTATAAGCTTGCTGGGACCAGGGTTTTTACTTAGGCTCAAAATACACCCTTATCACATGAAATTGTGTGCTTTCAGATGCTTGATTTTGAGACCACGCTGGCCAGGGGGACCAATTAGTTTGTTGTTTTAAAATAGTCGGCAAGCCTTTTCACTGGTCCACATCTTTTATGGTTTTCTTTCGCAATGGTACCTGAGTTTCAAGCCGTTCGAACAACAATGAAGTCAGTGGTTTCCAATCAGCATTTGGATGCAAAGAAATAGCCAGCATGACCACTTGGACTACTAGTCCTTAGAAGTTAAAAGAATACTGTTGATGGAGAAAGCTGTAATTGCAACAGCTTGGAAGTTGACTTTCCCATTTGAATTTAAAGGCAGTAGACACTATTGGTAATTACTCAAAATAATTATTATCATAAAACCTTTCTTGATTACGAGCAATGGGGAGAGGTTGATAGTACTATAAAACATTGTGAGAAACAGCTCGCTCTGAAGTGACGTAGTTTGTCGAGAAAGAAGTAATTTTCCACGAATTTGATTTCGAGACCTCAAAATTAGATTTTGAATATTTGAATATTCGTGTGATAAGGGTGTATTTTCTTTCATTACTATGTCGCAACTTCGGCGACCACTTGAGCTCAAATTTTCACAGGTTTGTTATTTTATGCATATAATGTTGAGATAAAGTGAGAAGACTGGTCTTTGACAATAGACCCTTCCAGTGAAATATGTAAATTGCACATAGTGCGTGCGCACTCAGTGCACAACTCTATGTGGTTGCCAACCAACAGGGTCTGTACGCATGCGTGAATGTAATTAGCATATTTCATGGGAAGGGTCCATTACCAATAGTGTCTAGTGCCTTTATGTTCTTGTTTCTCTCTAGGCGGTCTACAGTAGTCCAGCTCTTGTACGTTTGTGTACCAGGCACGGAAGGCTCCCTATGTGAACCCTTCTAGAGTGATCAAATTCACACTCAAACACCATCAGGGCCTAAGTGGTATTCTTCATCATTTTCATCCTGATAGGTTCACAATGTAATGAGCCTAGTTGTCATTTAGTACCCAATGTGTTTTTGTTTTTTTCTTTCTTGTGTGCAGTATCAGTCACGGAAAGGTCCCAGTGTTGACACGTCAAAAGCGATCAACTCACCACTCTAACAAAATCAGAGCAGCACGGCTTTTTTGCCCGTCTGTTTCTCCATCTTGATTTTTTCATCTTGACGAATTCAGAGCTTTAAGAAAAGAGTTTTATAACCACATGCTTGTTTTGCTGCGAGTCAAACACAGAAAGCACCCAGTGTCAACCCTTCTTCAGCAATCAACAGCCTGCATTCAAACACCATCCGCACAGCATTGGGCAGTTTCATCATTTTAGCCTCGATGAACTCAATAGGAAAAGAGACTTTGTATTGTTATTCCTTACCTTATTTGGACTGAGATCAAAACAGAATAGGGAACACAAAAAGTCGCCATAGGGGAGTTCTAAAGGCTGGGGTGCTTCACACAATAAAATTTTGTGTACAAAGTCTATGAGAGGTTCTAAACAGTGATAAAAGATAAGAAAAAAAGATGCCTCCATAGGGATGCAAAAACTAGAATGTGTGTTTTTGTTTTTGCTGTATTTTCCAATCTGTCTGGCACCAACAGAGAGCTCCAAGTTTCAACTTAAACAACATCTTGTCCTCAATTCTCATCCTACCCAGTGTAATAGACACAACCTTAAGAAAGGAGCTTTTGTCATCACCCCATGTATGCGTCAGTTGTTGTGTTAATTCCCCTACATGTGTATGTGTAGACGATCACCGAGGAAGCATCGTCATGGATACACATGAAAAGACAGATTTCATCCTCAGTGGTGTCTGTCATTGATCTCCGATTCAGTTTCCTGAGGTGCTCTTTGAGTTGATCTTAGCATGCAATGGTGAGTCAGAAGTGAATGATGCAGATCCTTAAAACATCTTGCAAGTAACATACTCTCAAGGGGGGGGGGGATTGTAGGGTGTGTTCCGTCATGTATTGTCCTCATCATGTGCTAAACTGCTTGTTTCGACTAAGCCCTCACTTCCTCGAGGTACCAATTCTACATGTAGACTGGACAATGTGTCGATGGCGTGTCATGGCACAAGCTCTGGTGTGTCTGATCTGGGTGTGGGTTCAAGACCCAGTCATGACACTTATGCCTTTAAAGACTTTTTAATGACAGCTTTGTCCTTCGGATTGGACGTAAAGCCAGATATCCCGTGTTGTGAATGCACGTAAAAGAACCCAGGGTGGAATTCAAACCCACAACCTTTGCAATTCCTTGCCATCAGCTGTTTAAAGTGGCAATCGGCCAGAAGACCACTGTCAAGAGAGAGCACTGTCAAGTTGGGCAAAAGATCAAAGTGTATGAGCAAGGATCGGCAAACCAAGCGACAAAGACCCTGTCCTTCAGAGTACTCAACCTACCCATCATTGGCTTAACAGCTTTAAACCATGTAGCTCATCGCTTGCAACACTGGCAACCACTGAAGGCCAGTCATATACAAAACACACACCAACCGATACAATATGGCGGGGGAATTTTGCTCTTTGTAGTGGCAAGGTTATCTCTCATGTCAAACACAATATTTTCAGGCATGCAGCTCATCAACCCCCCAAAAAATAAGAGGAAAATTTTAGGACATGCGGATATTTGCAGCACGCATTGCTTTAGAGGGAAGGTATACCTTTGATAACCACTCCTAAAGATAATGGCCCGAAAAATTTACTTGGTTGTAAGTGCAGCAGCTTTCGACAGAATGAAAGCATTTTGAGACACATTACATCGACAAGACACAGGACTCTGGTTTTTCTGAATGTTTTTGTGACCGAGTACAGCCAACTCTGCACAAGAACCATTTGTCGACTAGCGGCAATTTTCCTCTTGTAATTGGCTCTTCTACGATGAGGAAAATTTGTGTTAAAACCCTTCAAAGGGCACCACGGCAAAAGCACAGGGAACAAAGGCAAAAGAACAGGGCACCACGGCAATTGCTGTGGGTGTAGTGGGTTAAGGCGCCGTTTCAGGATTGACATTTTCTTAAAATACTAACCTGTTGCTCAGTTCCTCGTTGGTCGGTCCCCAGCTGCTCCTCCGTTCGTTGGTTTTTAGACACGCCCTTCTGGGGTTTCCCCAGGTGGGAGTTGGGCATAATGTCTGTCCCATTGGGTACGGAAGAGCCACCATTCTGATGGGGCGGCGAGTGGTTATACTGGGGCGGTGGGTTCTTCATGCCGCTAGCGGCCACGAAGCCAGGCGGGCAGTCCACTGCCACCTCACGAGGCATTCGCCTCTCTTGTTTAGACGGTGTGGTTTCGGCCTGCACAACCATCTCGGGTTCATTCTCTTGGGTTTGCTTGGAGGACTGGGTTGGCTCGTCTAGTTTATCCAAAGCCAACGGGGTAATCTCTACGGGGGTGACGACGCTCCGCACCAACTGGGGCTCCTCTATCGTTTTCCCTTGTCCGTTATAATCCGGGTACTCGTAGGATTTCACACTTTCCGTATCTTCCAAGTTCGGCTCGACGGCGACACTGGTGGTTACAATATTAACGCCGTTGTTTTGCAGTCCGATATCGGGGAGGCTGTCCGTACTACTACTGTATCCCTCATTATGAAATCCGTTCAGCTTAGTAGTGATATCCACACCCGCGTGCTCGCCAGTCAGTTTCACGGCCTCTATCGTGGGCTCGCCGCTTAAGTCCCCGTTCACAAGGGGTGCATCTAGGTCCGTTGATAAACCATTCTCTACTGCAGAAGGCCCACCAGAGAATCCATCCTCTGTAATGTGAGTTGGTTCGGTGAAACCATTGATCACTTCACCGGAAGCATTGGTTAGTGGTGGGAGGTTGGACAGGTCGACGGCGTTGACATTGTTGTGCTCTGCGAGTTTGGCGATCTTATTCCGAGCCTGCTGCTCGACGGCGATAACGTAGGCCTCTTGTACTTTCTTTTTGTCCTGCTCTGGTTCTCCTGTAATACGAGGATTCAAGAAAAAAACAAAAGTCAAAACTGATCTCAAAATTCTTCACATGTTTGCATCCTATTTCCTGATAAGGAAACTCCAAACAGAAGGTAATCAAAAACCGTTTCTGCCACGCTATCTAGAAAGCATTGAGCTCTATATGAACCAAAGAACTCTATACACAACTTCTACTAAGGGAAAAAAAAAATACAAAAAGTTTCTTGATGGAAACAGATGGAAGTGAATGAACAAATAAATGAATGAACTCAGTATTACAACATGCAAACAATCTCTTACAATAAATATACTTCAATATTCTTATGATATAACACCCAGTCAAAAGTTATACCTGAGACTACAAGTATTTTGCTTGTATTTTACTGCATTAGCAATGGTGAAAACCACACAAAGCAACATGATGAACTATCATAGACAATTCAACTTCTTTCAAGTATGTAGACTTGGCACCATGGCCGAAGCTACATGTTGCTCTTCAAAAATGGCTGAAGCTGGCTCTTCAACATACAAGCGACAATATCGTCAATGTCCCCCCCCCCCCATACAAAACGCTACTGGTGCTATATGTACCAATCCAACCTCCAAACTACACACATGTGTATGTTAGAAGATGGACTTTTTCAATGCCAGATACCCCGAGCCAGCGGCTCTGATGGGACTCACGACCAAATCTCAGAGCTCCGATGATTCAACAACTCAAGCGTATCCACGATGTTCAGATTCCCAAGAAACAACTTGCCCCCGAGTCATCCAAAAACCGTTAATGAGCTCCGGCAAGGCACATTGATGTTAAAAGATGCACTTTTCTAGCAGCAGATACTCTGAGCCAGCGACGCTGATGGAACTCACGATCATGTCTCAGAGCTCCGATGATTCAAACACTCAAAGCGTCTCCACGATGTTCAGATTCCCAAGAAACATCTTGCCCCCGAATCACCAGAAACCGTCAATGAGCTCCGACAACGCACATTGATGTTAAAAGATGCACTTTTCTAGCAGCAGATACTCTGAGCCAACGATGCTGATGGAACTCACGGTCATGTCTCAGAGCTCCGATGATTCAAACACTCAAAATGTCTCCACGATGTTCAGATTCCCAAGAAACGACTTGCCCCCGAGTCATCCAGAAACCGTCAATGAGCTCCTACAGCGTCAACAAGTCTGTCTGACTTACGCAGTCGGCTGCGGTTCAGAGTAGTTTTTTTTTTGTTTTTTTTCCAGTGATATTGTTCATAGCTCTGTTCCCCAGTGGATTCCAGCCACGAATTAGTACCAGAAATGAGTAAGATTCCGTTCCAACCATCTTGCGTGCCAAGACAGTAACATACACTGCTTAAAGGGAGGGTACATTAAATACATTGCCAATTTCTTAAGCATTAAACCTCCTCTTCTTGGGAACTTTTTGACGCACGTTGCCTTCCATTGTCCGTTGATTGATCATTGCCTAACGTTTATTGCTTTTAAATATTTTATTGTATTGATGCAATTTAGCTATTGGCTACAAGTTCAATTTTAATAAACCATCAAAAATAATAATAACGTTTCAAGCGAGTTGACCAACCATTTGAAAACAATTTTCAACTGCATTGGCTGTATGGTAATGACACAACTGTGCACAGAAGTGAACAAGTTTTTGGCAATTTCATAATAGCAGGAGACCGAGCCTTCTCCAATGCAGGCCCCAGCTCTGTTGAACTCACTACCAGATAGCTGCAAAAATGCAAACTCACTTGAATCATTCATGAATTTGTTGAAGACTCACTTGTATCGTTGACAGTGATTGTATTTGTTTTGGGCCATCTTAAAATTTTGATTTGATCTGTGTTGGAGGCATCCAAGTGCTTTGCAAGTTCAAAATTTGTTTAGGAGCTACTTTGAAATTCAATGCAGAGTATGATAATATTTGCATTTTTTGCTAAAGCGAACTCTTGAAGAGACCACGAAACAATATTTACAAACATGAATAAAAAGTACGTAAATTGTGTAAGTCATCGACTAAGCAACTGAACTTGCCACATCACTGAAAAACAAGGAACAGCGGAATTATCCAATATCCCCCATGCTTTCATAATAACCACGCAATAAGCATGTCCCACTAAAGCCCATGACTGTCTTGAATAATATCTACAGACGGCGTTTCAGTTCACAAGCATGACAAGTCAATGTGGCAGTGAGCCAGGGACTTTGTCAAACTCTTTTTGTCGATTAATGGATTTGTATTCTCAAAGAAACTCATCGTCAGGGTTTACCGTTTGTCCTTAACTTTTTCAGTGACTGGCCAGTAGAACGAGGGCCCAATTTCATGCAGAAACTACTGCTTAACAAACTTCTTTGCTAAGCAAAAATTGAGTGGGGCACAAGCCACAACAATGCAAACTTAATGTAATTTTGGATGTGACCTGTTTATGTTTTAAGCAATACTTTTTTGTGCTTACAGGCTTTATGAAATTGGGCTAAGTTAGCTTGTCATTTCACTGGTCCCTCAGTTTGTCACATTCATCAATTTCATATTAAACAGGGATGTATATTCAACACCGAACTAGCCGGGCCATGCCACTTGCATGAATTTTGACTGGTCCTCAGGCATTTGACCAGCAGACCACTGTTAAAAGTAGTGAGGGAGAACACCGATTGTTAATGTTACTTGGGATATGGCAGTCTTTATGCAAACATAATGACTGGAAGAACAAAATTATTACAATTGCATTCACAGTAAATTGATTTTAGAGTTCTGGGTACTTTGGTAAACTTATTTTAATCTAGTCTCAATGGCTAAGTTGTGATGTCATGCACAGAGTGCCCAGCATCTGCTTAGCCCATACAAAGTTCAGTCTGTTCTCTTTTTAGTGTGGCTAGACAATTCGTAATATAAGAAGCTTGGGTTACAGACTACTTGAGGGCATATCCACCAAAAATGTCTACACACTTGGACATGTTGAATCATTAAGAGTGTGCATGTCTTGAATTTCATTTTAAAGTGCCTGGACTCTCCCCCCCCCCCCCCCCCCCCATTTACACCCATAATTCACAGTCTTTTCTACAGGGGAAATTTAAATTATTTTTAAATTCTTGCAAAGCACCACTGACCAAGGAGATTCCATTACCAGTTGTAACAAAAAATGTTATGGGTTTATTTATTTCATAGCATTTGAAAACAAGCAAAAAACTACAGGTAGAAACTGAGGAGGGGGTGGGGGGGGTAAGTAGGGTTAACGACTAAGGAAACATTTTGGCAGTTTGTGTGGAGTGGGCATGGCTAACACACAGGAAAAGGAAGTCTTTACTTTTCTTTACTTAACATTTTAAAATGAAAGTTGCAGTTTATGTACATAGTTTTTGGTCTTCAGTGTTCTACCTTAACAGTGGGTTCACTGCCATGGCCGTAAAATGCCAGTTATAACACTGGGACAAGTCCAAATTATCTCCAAGTGGTCCGACAGGCTAGTTCAGTATTAAAACGCATTCCTATTAGGTATGAAAAATGGACCAGTGCAAAAGCTTTATAAAGACCAGTGAAATTACAAGCCAACTGGCATGGTCCTGCCTGCTAGTCACTTAAAAAGGACAAACCCTTTTATGTAAGTGTTCAATAGATTTACAAATTACAAATTTACATGCATTTGGTACAAAGTACCTCCCTGTGCAAGTTACCCATACTGCTGGCTCTCAGCCTTGGCTGCCATGGCAGCCACTGAAACCTTGTAAAAACCGACATGCCATGATGACAATGGTAGAGGAGAAAGTATTGTCTGACATCAAAAGCATTATTTGCAAACAGAGTTGCAGGGTCTATAATGGCACTATTAATAAGGCAGGCACAAAGCTCACCCTACAAGCACTAAGTATAGGACTCTAGGAATTCAGATGCTAGGCCCGACTACTTGGAATATATATTACTTGGAGAGGGAAAATGTTGGGTTTTTTTGTTGTTGAAAGAACTAAGACTGTAGCAACTTGTTTTTTAAATAAATACCAGTCGCAATTCAGTCAGCCATGTGTTAGTGCAGGTATTATATGATATTTGGTCCTTTGAAATAAGGGCCTGAATATTTCATCGAGTAAAAGGGCTGAGTGGTCATCGAAAGCTGTTTTATCCACTTATGAAGAAAGGATTTTAGATACAAATACTTTGCAGAAGGAATAGGCACGGAATAACACTATGAGCTGTATGATAAAAAAACATCTTTGTATTTAAAAGTAAATCCTGTACTTTGTTCTTAAAGGCTAGGATTGTCCTTAAAGGCTAGGATGAGCAATGGTGCTATTTACTCAAGTGTTGATGCCAATGCTCAAGGAATAGTAAACAAATAACGGCAAATGTATTTATTTCCTTGTGTCTTTAAGACTCTAGGAACTGTATATTTTCAAAGTCGGTCCACGCGAGTAAATATGAAACTTGGACATGTGCGAACCATGTATGTTTGACAAATTTGTCTGAGGGGTACTTAGCTTCTATATTTAGCATTAGTGTGGAGTGCCAATGACCAATTGAAAGTACCAACAAGTACTTTGTGTATCCACTGTTCCCTATAGTATTTAATATCATGGAGCAAACCAGCCGTCGATTTCACAATATTCCTAACTTAAGACTAATCTTAGGACTTAGGACGAGTCCCAACCCTGCACTGTAGCATGCAGACCTTAAGATTAATCCCAAGTTAGGACGAGTCCTAACTCGAGATAAGACAAGTCTTTGTGAATTCGACCCCGAGTACATGTGCTATGTACAAGTAGCCCTTGCTCTCTAATGTATCTGACACCACACACAGCAATTTAACACTAGTCTGAACTCTTTCTCTCATTACAGCCCATACCATCTTCACAAACAATTCACCCTCAGGGGTCAGGTCACCAGACTTTTTTAAACACAATATAATTACCTTGACACAAGTGCCCTGAGGAATGTGTCCTCTATCTACATAATAAACACTTACCAGTACAACAAAAGTCACAACTAAACTGTCATACAAGACTGCACACTCAGAGCTCCATGGTACGATGAAAACAAACAATGGTGTGTATACAGTCATAATAACAATTTACATACCATGATAAGTGCCTGGCTGTATTGCATGCAACAGGTTGTATTTTGATAACCTTTCTGTGGTGTAAACTTGGTCTAAACATGGAGGTAGAAATCCCTCCATGGTCTAAATGTACAAAAAATAGAGTACACACAGTACACAAAATATTGTACACTCAGTATACAAAATATAGTACACACAGTAAACAAAATATAGTACACACAGTACACAAAATATAGTACACACAGTACACGAAATATAGTACACACAGTACACATAATATAGTACACACAGTACACGAAATATAGTACACACAGTGTTACAACGTAATGTACCTAATGTTAAATGCACGAGCCTGTTGCTTGAAAGGGCAAGAGAAGGCATTTTCTCTTTGATAACGGGTACCCCACATGTATTATAAGGAAATTGTAAATTTCTACTGAGCATTTCAAGGGCACCAAGGCAATGACAATGGGGGGCATGGAGGCAATCACATTCGTTGCCTCCGTGAAGTATAAGGCCTGAATGCAAACTGTGGTAGAAAATGATTGATGTGGAAGCAGTATGTAGGCCTACATGTACCATTTATTATATGTACTATATGTATTATGTGTCCACATGTGTTGTTCTGATTGGTCTCTCCACTCGTCTGACATATTTTGAATTGTCTCAACTCTTTCCAATATAATCCCACTTCTGATTTATATAGGCCTACCACACACACAGATCCTAGTCATTTGGTAGCGGAAACGCTTCATGATGCTTTGTTTATTTTACCATAGTGCCCCAACGCTCCAAATTTTATTATAGGAGTCCTATATGGATAATTGTAGAATGCTTTGGCAGACCTGAGTTATGTAAATGGCAACTAATAATGCCAAGCCTCAAGTCTCAACACTGCCCCTCTACTAACCAAACTAAAGTCCCTGGCCTAAACAACCTTGTACTTCCTCTCAGACAAACTTCCTGAGCACTCGAGGCTTAAGACTCATTTCTCTCAGCCAGTAATTCTTACATCCTTGAGTAGAAATAACTCCTCCTTAGTGCTACACTGCAACAACCTCTAAGATAAGATGACCTCAGGAACTGGAATCTTTAATATATTTTTTCAAGTCGAGCCAAGGCTGGATAAGATCCTGTGTGTGCAGACGTCAAGCAGGATTGACAAATGCCCATATTGCATCTTTTCAATTGATACAAGCTCAAGTAATACTACATGTACATGTGCGTTCTTACGTTGATATAGTGCTTTATCACACCCCTAAGAGGCGTATCAAAGAGCTCAGTATTTATTCCAACAAGGTATGTGGAGCTATGAGACCTATTCTTTATGGCATCATATAATGGTTTACAAGATGCTGTGGCGCAATATTCTGCCGATCATCAAACTAGGAACACTGGGGCGAACCCCTTCTCTTTTTGATAAAGTGCATCAATTGGGTTCTTTAATGTGCATTACATAACACACGGGACCGACTGATTTACATGTGCGTCCCATCCGAAGGACGAAGCATCGTGGTTAAGTGTCTTGCTTTTAAGGACACGGGTGTCATTACAGGGACTCGAACACACACTCTGCTGATTAAAAACACCAGAGATTGAGTCCGATGGTGTTAACCGCTAGGCCATGACACACCACTAGTAGTGTCAATTCCATTGGTGTGCACATAGAAATCCTGAAAACTGGTTCACAATATCCTCTTAGTCTTGGGATGTAAGCCACAGGATGTTTCATGTTAGAGGTTTACCGACTTTCTGACATCACTATAAATAGAAATTGTAAAGGTTCTGTCATAACAAGGGCTGTGTCTCTCCTGCTTATAAAGCATTCTCTTAAAAAAATTATAACCGTCACCTTTCAATTCTTCCTTCAAAATTACTCAATCAGTTGTCATCAAGTCAACACGATCCTGAAGAAGTAGGCCTCATGCCTGACTCATTGTATTTTCTAAAGCCAAGTACATGAATGACATACTACATTTTTAAGTCCACTCTACAACACACATGAACAACAACACACAATCTACATCCCAAGTAGATAGACACGGTGTTACTGCAACCGAACTATGTATTTTGTATCCCGCCACGGAATTCCTCAACTCCCATACACATGAAGTAAATATGTACCACAGGGTTCAATGTTTGGTCCACAATGTGACCACAGGGTACAATACTTGGTCCTCACCGTTAATGAACTCCTTCATGTCACCTGATGACTGTACTTGTTATAAATATACAGGTTGACTTAAGGTTTTATATAAAGAATCAAATCTATTCTTGATTATGTCCGAAGCTTGCTGAGAAATGACTCGGACATCAAAGTTGAACAAGCCAGATCAAGAAGTAGATAAACGACAATTTACCACAGAAAATATCTCTGTATGATGAATTAGTTTACCACCATTTTTAATCTAATGGCTTGGGTTTTAAGGATTTGTGTGTTTATTTATGTTGATATTCCATAAATTGTCATTAACTCTGCCTGAGGTTTTAAAATTGTGAGATTTTTATATTGTTTTTTAAATTAGACCCAGGACCCCATGGAGCATGTTTTACCAAAGAGTAAGATAGGCGGACTCTATAAATTTTCAGGATTATTATTATGATAACAAAGCTAGACGTCACTGGACGTCATCATCACAATAATTTTGCCTTCAAATGCTACACAATTAACCTGTCATAAAATATTTCTCTAAAAGATTGGTGCTGGTATGAACTCTATCATATCATCAGTGAGCTTTAAAATTCCAATTATAATCACCTTTTGTTTGTTTGTTTGTTTGTTTGTTTTTTTGTTTATTTGTTTGTTTGTTTGTTTGTTTGTTTGTTTGTTTGTTTGTTTGTTTGTTTTTTGTTTTTTTTTGGGGGGGGGGGGGGTGTGAACAACTACAAATCTTGTATTCTTTTCCTAAATACTTCTTGTTGAAGTTATAACTGGAACAATGGTAATTAATTGTTAATTTTTTTTTTAAATAATCTACTTCCATAGAGGCAGTATAAATAGGTTCCCAGAATAAAATTATATGAATAAAATTTGACATTTTAACAGGTGACTGGCCAACTACCAGTAGACACACAGCAAACAATGAGGAATAAACCATAAAACAATCATTGAGCAGTTATAATACACTGTCATGACCATAAAATGGAGAACATGCTTTCTGATTGAAAGAATGAACGACCCCATATGTCTGTAAAATTCTCAATGAGATGTGTATTACACATCATGCACACAACCAGACATTGACAGGTGCCCATATCACATACAGAAAATACAAAACTTATGTTGGTTTCTGACAGATATTCCCTGCATATATAAATGACTTGGTCCAACTAGGCTAGCTTAACCTACAAACAATCAAAATGAACACGCATTGTGTTTCATATGGTGACTTAAAGATGTGTACAATACAAATACGGTATGTTGATTTGCTGACCAGTCCACAGTCCATCATCATAGCATGGAGAAAGGTCCTTTCTCTATGATCATACCCATAGTATCTCCTGATATGACTAAAAATCTACAAAGCTCCAACAACAAAAAATAACAATACTCACCAAGGGTGCAATATTTGTCCCCCAAAATATATCAAAGGCTACCACAAATATCCATATAATCCAACACTATGCAGGAAGACTACACAAAAGCACAAGGCGTATGGTGGCGACGTGACACATTTGCATCCCGAGCCTCTGTTGTTTTGACTATCTTAAAAAACACGATGCTACTACAACCACTAGTACCATTCCATGCAATTACAATGCTATACAAATCCAACAGAAGGGGTGCACGTACACAATGTCTAAATACTTTAGAGGTGCATCAACAAGTTGGGCTGGTCTATTCAATGAGGACCCAGTATGTAGAAATCAGTGCTACTATAGTGGTTGATTTGTTATGGGGCACTTCGGATTACTGGCCCACTACTATAGACTGAACCATCCCTAATCTCAGAATGTAGTGAATGGCACCATGACCCCTAATGCACACTAACATTCCTGGCATTCTTGACCTCTTGGGTGATACCATTCTGCAAACAGGTTGCAACAATGGGCTTCCATTGGGGTATAGGCCTACAGTAGGTAAACACTGGCTCGGCGGTGCGTTGAACCTTTGTGGGCTGCATACATGGCATACTGAACAGCATGAGGGCACAATGGCAATGAGGTGGTTTTTTTATTGGGAATTGTGTGCCATTATGTAAACTGCCTGATCTTTCTGGCTGAAGGTCAAATTTTGGTTGTCAGTTGAACACCAAGTTAATTGGATAAAGCAGCATAACTGTGCTCTGGAAGACAATTATTGATCTTGTGTAGTTTTGGATACAGACATTGAAACACTAGCTCGCTGCTGAAACCATGAAGCTTGTTCTATCGAAGAAACTCTCTTCTAGTTCTAGTTTTAGAAGAACTTCTAGATCTGCCATATTGAAGATCTACCTCCATGCTTGGTCCTTGCTATATGTTCTATTCAACTACATACATGTACATGTACATACATCAGGGATCTAACATTTTGTTTTAAACTAAAACATTAGTCCATCAAGCATAACAATCTCAGAGGAAGAAATTAGAGCTGACAGCTATGTCTTTCTGGCTGACGGTCTAAAATAAAATAAAATTGTCAGTGGAACACCAAGTTAAATGGATCATAGAGATTGTCCGTGCTCTATGATTGGACAAAGCAGCATAACTGTGCTCTGGACGACAATTATTGATCTTGTGTAGTTGTGAATACAAACATTGGAACACTGGCTCACTAAAACAAAGAAGCTGGTTTTATATATCCTTGAAGAAACTGTCTTCTGATTTAGAAGAACTTCTGTCATCATGAAGATCTACCTTCAAGCTTCTACTCATCTACAACTACACGTACATGTACATGTAGACCTTGTATCAGGGATCTTACCTTATTTTTTTAAACTAAAACCCTTATCAATCCATGGAAACCATACAGGGCTACCTCCAATCCATGCTCAGAGAAACCATTGAGGTCTACTTCTACCTCCATGGAGGAACAAATTAAAGTCAACTGAGTTGATCTTTCTGGCTGAGAAGGTCCATTGTTCGTCAGTAAAACACCAACTTTAACTGGACAGACAAAGCATAGAGCAAGCCTCAATAGAATAGCATCATTCGCGACTTTAGATGACAGGTGAAGCTGTGAGTACAGATGTTGGAACACTAGCTCACTAAAACCCTGAAGCTGGTTCTATATCCTTGAAGAAACTCTCATGCTTCTAGCTACCATCATGGAGGAATCTACCTTCATGCTTAGACATTCAGGTCTAAATATGCATTTAGGGATCTAAAGGCCATGTCACACAAGAAAAATTCCAGGCAACCAACGCCTTTCATAAGTCATACTTCCCAAATACTGCAAAAGACTAGAATTCACTCCCCTACTCAACAACCAGCATCACTACCCCCACTAAGTTTCGTAAAAACTATATTGCCTTGTGTGTCAATGCCTTAAAGGCCCGGTCACACAGGCCCCGATAACGAGAATGACAACGAGAACGATAAAAATGCACGTCCTTGATTGGTTGAAATGCTCCACGCAGAATACGCCCACGCTCATTCAACCAATCGAGGGCGTGCATTTTTATCGTTCTCGTTATCATTCTCGTTATCGGGGCCTGTGTGACCGGGCCTTTACACTCTTTTCAAACCAAAACCTTACCAGCCCATTGTACAACCTCACAGGAAGAAATTAAAATTGATTACTACTAAAACATCCACTGAAACATCCGATTTGCCAAGCAGCCACTTTGTAAAAGTAGCAATGTGTACAAGGACATTGCCACCAGGGGTTGTTGGAAAAACTACTTCCCCAAGGGATATAGCATTGGGAAGTAGTAGTGAAAGGTCACCCATTTTTAGCCTACAAATAAACCACAGGTTGAATTGTGGTTTTCGATTGCTTTTCAAGTATTGTGTCAAACTTTCCAAAAAAACTTTCCAAACTTTTCTTAAAATCTCAAACCTCATTGGCATGCATTTGTATAATTCGAAAAACCAGGTGCTCTGGACCGATTAAATGTACCCACAACACTCCCCCCCCCCCCCCATTTTATGTCTAGCTTGCTTCTTACTTTTGCTATGGTGCCTGACCTTACTTAGGAAAGTTCCAATAAAAAAGGTCTTTGAACATTTTTCATAAAAGAACATGCATATATGAAGGTTAAAAGATATTTGTGAGGCTCAAACTATACACTTGTCTATCATTCTTTTGAAACAAAGATGTTGAATTTTAAAAGAAATAACAAACAAGACCACTGGACCTGTCCTGTCTTGGGTTTACCATGGTTTACTGACCTGGATGGCCTGAAATCATTGCCCTCTGGTCAGTGGTCCAATGTAAAATTTGAGCCTTGTACTCAAGATGTTTCCACTATCCTATGGCCAGTGGAATACCCCTACAGGAGAACACTTCATTGTGTGTAAGCCAGGGGTGAGAGTCATTACTAACGAAAAAGTCTGAAACTTGGATACAAATTCAAAGGTATGTTGAAATGATGGTTTGGTAACCCCTGGGGTTATAGATTCCAAGGAGCTTTTGAAAACAGTTGTCCAGTGTAAATCTTGGGCCCCGTACTCAGGTGCTTTAATAAGCTCAATGCAGTTCTGATAAATTAGTACGAGGAACTGTACCTGGAGACAGCCTGACAAGTTTCACTAAATCTATTTGGGGGTTTTCTGAGTAAAATAAATTCAGTGTCCCAAACAATCTGGATTTAGATAGCTTAGTCTCTGATCCATAATTGGTCAATTTGGTTGATTTGAAGCAAAGACGCCTGGTCACACAATTCGGTAGAAATGTATACAGACTGTCGAATCATATTTTGAGAGTTGAACTGATGATGCTTAAAGGCACTGCAGCCGATTTCACGAAATGCTAGGATGAATCCTATCTCAAGTTAGGATGAGTAACCATTGTTGCACAACTTTGTGTGCTTTCAGATGCATAATAAAAGGCTTCAGGCTGAAGTCTGTATTTGAGTGAGAAATAACCTCTTTCTCAAAAACTAAGTTAGTTCTGAGGGGGCCGTTTCTCACAATGTTTTGTACTATCAACAGCTAGTTACACATTACCAAGTAAGTTTTTATGCTAAAAATTATTTTGAATAATTATCAATTGGTGTCTAGTGCCTTTAATGTGCCTGGGGTCTCCATGGAAAATAAAGTATGCATACTGGCAATGACTATGAGAACCAACATTAAGAAGGAATAATTCAAGGACATATTATATTTCAATACGACAACCTTACATCACAATAACTTCTTGGGTAATATTTCATCCAGTCAAATTGAATTTTTTATTTCAATAATACATATTTTGTAACTCGAGCCGTCGTGGCAATTTTATGGATCATCCGTTACGATACATGACCGTTTCAATTTTCATCATAATTATTGTCTTAAAAAAAAATACAATTTCTCCCCCGTCATTTTCCCTTGTGGTTTATAACTTGAAAGTCATAATTAGTGATGCCGATTGTCCAGACTGATCCTTAGCTTCCTGTCATTTCAAATATAGACGTGGTAATGGCATTTTGATGGTAATGGGTCAGCGTGTAATGATCAAACTGAGCCCTTGTCGTTTCAAATGGACGTCAGAACTATTGCCAGTGGTTCAAAGTACCATGTGACATGTACCATTTGTAACTTCTATCTTACTCATTTCTGCTAATAATTTATTGGCTGTTCTTATCCATGTTTAGCGCTCACAAAGGAGCTCTAACATTCAAGTTCAAGAACAGGGCAATCATATGAATATTTCCACATTTCCATTATATACGACTGGTGAATTTCAGCAAAAAAGAAATCTATATTGACTAAGAGAGGTATGCGGTAGCATCATGTGAATATCTCTTTTGAGTAGTGTTGGTTCTGAAATAAAACCGGTGAACAACTCCACGTTTCAATCAGTATGCTCTGATCGTCTTCAGAAGAATGAAGACTATAAGACTGTCAAAGTTGGGTTGTTTTTGCTCATGGCTAGGGTGTGGTTGCTAAACGGAAATGCCCCACTATTGGCAATATTGATATCTGTGGAGAGCTACTACTGTCAGACGGACTATCTTTGGACCCGTCCTGTTCTGGATAAAGACAGACTGTCTGACCCTGTTAGTCCCTTCCCAGTCCTAGCTATCTCCGTCTGGAATAACTCAGATAGTGATGGGGGGTGGATAGTGTGGGTCAACGAAGTCATGTATGCAACCCATCTTTTAGAAATAGTGTGCATCACAAAGATGAACTTGACCTTAGTTGGAGCCCCTCTTTTCAGAATTGCCGTCATACGTGGATTGCATTGTGACATCACACTTTGCTTAGCAATTAAGATTGGTTGATTGTCTCTGAATCAAAATCCCACCGGAGACTGCAGTTTCAAAAGAGGGTTGGTTCTTCAATCCCTTAGTGAATCATCATTTTGGGAAAGGTAAATCAATTTTAATTATTTAGTTTCCAATATTTTTTACTGACAAATTCAAGTAATAGCTCATAGGAGAAAATGACCGGGTAAGTGTCATCAAATTCTGCAGTAATTCTTCAGGCAGAAGTCACAAAATCCATTTGTCCTGTTATTTTTGTGCTTGGGCTTATTACTTCAATGGCATAATATAATTGACAACCCCCCCCCCCCCCAACAACCCAAAGTATAAAACATTGTAAGAAACGTCTCCCTCTGAAGTAAACATAGTTTTTTAGAAAGAGGTAATTTATCACTAACATATTTGAATCTGAGAATCCAATGTGTCCTATGCCTTTAAAGAATCAAATGTGTCCTATGCCTTTAAAGCCATTGGACCCTTTCGGTACAGAAAAAACTTAAAAAGTTCACAGATTTACAAATAATTTACAGGGTTTACAGAAGGTAATGGTGAAAGACTTCTCTTGAAATATTAGTCCATGAAATGCTTTAATTTTTGAGAAAACGGTAAAACAATATAAATTCTCGCGAGAATGGGAGACTTTCTGGGACGATAAGAGGGCAGCAGACTTACCGGGTAAATCCATTGTTCTCAGAATTATGTGCATGTTCAGAACTACGTAAACAATGGAAATTTACCCGGTATGTCTGCTGCCACCTAGCGTTGGAAAGTCTCCTATTACGGATTTCTTTTAAACACATGTCATGACACGGCGAAACGCGCGGAAACAAAAGTGGGTTTTCCCGTTATTTTCTCCCGACTCCGATGACCGATTGAGCCTAAATTTTCACAGGTTTGTTGTTTTATATATAAGTTGTGATACACGAAGTGTGGGACTTGGACAATACTGTCTACCGAAAGTGTATAATGGCTTTAAAGCAATGAAACCAACGCTCCCTGAAAGGCCCGCAGTCTATATGGAAATGAGAAGTGAAGTGAAGTGAATTAAGCACTTACCATTGTACAATCCCATTCTCCGCTTGACTCTCAACGATATCGTCCGAGATCGTACACACTATTGAGAAAAAAGAAAAAAAAGTACTTTTATTTTAGGGATCCAAGCGAATCATGATCAATGCAATGATCCAATCACTTCACTCCTTAACCTAAATTCATCCGACGTCATCACTCAAATTGTGGTTTCGTCATTTTGGACGTCAGATTCCCTGCGTTTCACTGTGTAATGTGCACTTTGCAAGGCATGTAACTTTAATGGCTACATAAAAAAGTTGGGGAGGTAGTGTACTCTGCTCTACCAGCCAGGCTCCTAGTGGGTGCTACCCATGCCCAGGTACACATCCTTAGAGACTATGAAGGGGGTAACCCCGTTTCAGCCCCAGGAGTAGGTGGCAATGTGCCCCTGGTAACAGTTGATTTAGGTGGACAGTCCAAATCAGTTTTAAAAAGATGATATGTCAGATTTTTGGCCCCAAACATTAAAAAATAGATTTGTTTGAGTGAATGGTATTTCAAAGAGTATCACCCGCTCTAACGAAAAAAAGTTTAACTTTTACTTTTTAATGGTCAGGAACCATGACAAAAATTTAAAACGTTTCTTATACAACACATAAGAATTGGTCACGTGATATATTGTCGAAATCCCCACAAAAACTTATTTTGAGCACTTTATTTCACTGCTACAAATAATTTGCGGACTTTTTCGAGCAATGGCTCAAATGAAAGCTTGTAACTTTCTCGACCCCAATCAAAATACCTATTGAATTTTAAATCAAAATTTTTGGGTCAAATCGGCAACAAATCTGACAGAGCATCCTTAAGTGAAGCCCACACCTTGAAGTGGCTGTCCGCCCTTGTGAGGGTTAGGCGATATCTCATTTACAAAGTGAAGTGCACATGGCAAGACCAATACGTATTAAGCTTGGGCGGTTCCAGAAATTTGGGGCTCGGTTCCGGTTCCGAAAAAAAGCTCGGTTCTGAGACATACCCGGTTCCAATTCAATATAAAATATAAGCCGCCCGTCCCGAGCTCAAACACACACAATTGAGCCGATCTATTTTAACTGAAAATAACCAAGTTAATCAGACATCGGTCCCGAGCTCACACACACACAATTGGAGCCGATCTATTTTTAACGAAAATACCAGAATACCCACCCCAAGTCAATCAGACATCGTGCCACCGAGCACCTATTCTCCCTGCATTTAAACAAGTCTTTGATTTAGCTGGCAGTACGTCCGTAGTGCAGTACGTCTGTAGTGCAGTACGTCTGTAGTGCAGTACGTCTGTATTGCAGTACGTCCGTAGTGCATGCAGTGTGTTGTCTCTGTACATACAAGTGTACATGCCTGTACATGCGTGTACATGCATACAGTACTGTGTGTTTTGTGCATAAGGCAAGCTTTTATGAATATGGATATATCGGCAGCCAATCACAACGTGCTGTCTATTTGTACTTTGGACTCTGTACATGTACATGTATATGCATGAGATATACATGTATAGATGCCTATGCATTGGAGGAGGCTGTGCACTGTGTATGCAGCCACACGTGATAGTTGATACTCATGTCGGCTTGAAGCCTTTGCACACTGTATCTGCGGTCACCGCTTTCAACATCAAGCCTCAAGTTCTAGAGCCGGTTCGTCGCAGGATCGGCTCCACAGAGCCTTTTATAGTTGGGACTCGGTCTTTTAAAATCGGAACCGACAAAAGCGGGTACCCGGTTCCACAGAAGAGTGGAACCGCCGGTCCGGTTTTCAATTTGGAACCGGGTAGAACCGGGTAACCGAAGGAACCGCCTAAGCTTAATACATATCTTTACTTGCAATTTTGACTCCCATGTGTAATGCCAATGAATGGCATCTATAAAATTGAAAAATACATGCAAGTAATAAAATTCCTCTCATCCTTTAATAGACCGATCCATTAAGCTCCGCCCCATTGCATATTGACCAATCACAACTCAACGAAGGTCCGACACTAAGGTCCAACATGCGTGCGCGTAGGCTTGGCGCGCGCGGCAGAGTTGTGCAGAAAGGCATCGGAGAGCCCCACGTGTTCTTGCTCACACGTGCGTCGTGGGCGGAGCCTACTGTATCGGTCTATTTACCACATGTTCACTGCCGCAACGCCTTAAAATCAGGTACACAAGTTAATGGCACAACTAATAAACTAATATAAAAGGAGATTTTACAAGAGAGAACTTCTGAGAACCAGAAGAACGCACTGACCTGGTGGATGTGGCTGATGACCTCTGCATGTGAAGCATTCTGGAGAGATTTACCATTGACCTCTAAGATTTCATCGCCGACCTCAAGGTCAGATCTATCCGCTGGAGAACCTGTCAGGATTATGAATAAATAAAATGTTAGACTTGACGAAAAATAAATTTGATTATTTAGAAGGATAGGAAGACAAGAAGATGCTGTTTATATTTTATTCTTATCCTTACAACGATGTGTATTAGGCACTTTTTGAAAGGGCAAGGGCACCAAGGCATTTTCTTTTTGGTAAAGGGCACCCTATGAGGAAATTGCAAATTTCTACTGATGCATTTCAAGGGCACCAAGGCAATGACAAGGGGGCATGGAGGCAATTGCCTCCGTTGCCTCCAAGAACTTATTTATATTCCGTTTAAATTGTCAGGATTCAAGATTGAACCCTGGTTATTCTCAGAGCTAACATCTTGTTTCCTTGAAGAAAATTATGTTGCTACTAAAAGCAAAGCTTCAGATCTAAGATACTTATAGAACCCTACATTGAACTCCAGAGCAATTTACTGAGATACTATCTCTACCATAAGAAATGTTTCCTGAACTTTCAGACACTGATTAGGATGGTGTGTCTGATCCCATTCTCAGCATAATCAGTTTGCCTTTGCAGTCCTCAATCCTGGGGCCAATTTCGCAGAGCTGCTTAAGCAAAACATTTGCTTAAGCACGAAAATAGCTCGCTTATTTTACACATGTTACTGGCCAAAATTTCATGCCATATACATTGCTTGTGACTCGTATTAAGCTGTTGTTTACTTAGCATAAAAATTGAGTGGAGTCTTGGCCAATAATCTGATTTTACTAGGCAATGATTTTTTCGCTTAAGCAACATTTTGTGCTTAAACAGCTCTATGAAATTGGGCCAAGGTCAGGCACTGGTCATGTGGTGGTGTGTCTGATCCCACGTAAAGCATTATTATAATCAGTTGATCAGTCCTCAATCCAACAGAATCAAACAAAACATGCAGTTGGATTTTAAAGGGAAGCTACACTCGTTTGGTAATTACTCAAAACAAATATTAACTTAAAAACTGACTTGGTAACTAGCATTGGAGAGCTATTGATAGTATAAAACATTGTGGGAAACGACTCCCTCTGAAGTAACCTAGTTTTTGAAAAAGAGGTAATTTCTCAATAAAATATTAAAAGACTTCTAGCTAGAAGTCTTTTATTCCATCTGAAAGCACACAAATTCGTCCAACAAGGGTGTTTTTTTTCTTTCATCATTTTCTCCCAACTCCAAAGACGAATTGAGCTCAAATTTTCACAGGTTTGTTATTTTATGCATGTTGATATACACCAAGTGAGAACACTTGTCTTTCACAATTAACAAGAGTGTACCTTCCTTGGGTGTGACCTTAGGCCAATTTATTCTCTTTGGCATACAACTTACAAGTAACATCATTCATACGAAAATAGTACACAGCCATGAATGTTTCCAATTCCATTAGAACAAACAAGCAAGACTCTGCCACAAGAGGGCGCTAGTTCAGAAGGTTGGTAACAAATACAACATTTGGCTTCAATGTATTCACTGTGGCAAATGATTGAAAAGCTATGTACACTTGGTCATGTACAGATGATACATGTATGCATTCACAATTTGACTGACTTTTATGCAACTATTGTAGCCTACTCCTTTCTACAAATCATACCTAAATAATTCATGTGCAGGTTCATTACAATTTAATAATCATGAGTTTCTTTTTTGGAATAAAACATACTAACTCTCAATTTAAGATTGCCTTGTTGCTCCTCTAGTCATCGCTTGGTGCCCCTTGAAATGTTCAAACGTAATCGTGCTTAACTTCCTAATACAGGTGCCCTACCAATGAGAAAATGCCTTGGTGCCCTTGCCCTTTCAAAAACAAAACATCAGGCGCGCGAAGGCCCGAAGATACAAGTGAAAACTTGATGTTCAAGAAGCACCAGTTTTACTTGTGGTAGAAGGCCCTACAGTGGTTGGGAAACCCACACAATCAAAGACAGAATGAAAACCCAATCCACATAAGGCACAGACTTGTATAACTTTGGTGACAATCTATCAACTATACAAATTCAAGGATGTAAGGGAGTGATTCCCTTTGGCGACAACCCCCCCCCCCAACCTCAATACCCAATTAGCAAGAAAATAAAACAAATAAATTAACAAATGACTCAATGACTAAATGAATAAATATAAACAAAATTTTGCAGTTCAAGACTTTTTCAATAGACCGAACCATTAAGATCTGCCCCATTACGTATTGACCAATCAAGACGCAACGAAGGTCCGACATGCGTGCGTGTATCTTGGTGCGCACGGCAGAGTTGTGCAGAAAGGCATTGGAGAGCCCCACGTGTTCTTGCTCACACGTGCCTTGTGGGCGAAGCCTTCTCGATCAGTCTATTTCCACAAGACAATCTATCAATTATTGGTATTCAAAGACCCAAGAAAGGATTTCCTCGGAATAACCCCGCCCCTCCCCTCACGAACACCCCAGCAGTAAGAAACTTAACATGAATAAATAAACTAATGAATAAATAATCACAAGAATGCAGTTCATTGTCATCGGGACTTGTTTCATTCCCACAAGCCGATCTATTGATTAATAAGAGCCTAATTGCGTACAATTGGTCCCGTGATCAAACAAGCGCAGCCTAAATCAGCTGGAATCGTCCCGCTCAAGGGCTCCGATCTGACAGAAAAACAATGATATGGATCGGCCGTGGCATTGGAATGATTGAATTAACGTGTATAATATAACAACTGCATTAGTTATGCAGGGGTAGACTGGCTATCACAGTCATAACAAGACGGGGGTACACTCACTGTATGCATTACCAGGCCGGGAATACCATCTTTGAAAAGGCAAGGCTATTTTTATTTTTATTTTTATTCAGAAGGCACTTCCATTGGAAACTCTGGGCATATTTTGAAGGGGGCACCAAAGCAGGGCGAAGCTGGCTATCACATTTATCATTTATGATGGGGTTACACTCACTGTGCATGCATTACCAGGCTTGTAATTCCATCTTTGCAAGGGCAGGGCCATTTTTTATTATGAAAAGGGCACTTCCATTGAAAAATCTTAAAGTCTTTGATTAATTTGAAGGGGCACCAAGGCCAACAACTACATTATGCGGGGGTATGGGGGTACACTCACAGTGCATGTGTTACCAGACCCGGAATTCCGTCTTTGAAAGGGCAAGGCCATAAAATATTCCCATAGACTTTAAGATTTTCCAATGGGAGTGCCCTTTGCATAATATGCAATAGGCACTTCCATTGGAAAATCTTAAAAGTCTATGGCAATATTTTAGAGGGGCACCAAGGCCCAGACCAGGGGTGGATTTCACAAAGAGACTAGTCTTATATTGAGCTAGGACGAGGTACAATGTACATGTACTTTTCATAACTTAGGACTAGCCTTAAGTTTGTAATATCTCCTAGGACTAGTCCTACAAGTCCGAACTCTTTGTGAAACCGACCCCTGGGCAACAGAGGTCATGGACTCCGTGGCCTTTGTTTAATTTCAGGCCTGCATTACCTGTACACAATATGAGTGTTTTCAATTTATGTTGAATTACCAACAGCGGCAAAAAAATTTAATTGTGTTTTACACATAGAATAATAATCACAACAGTAATTTTCACCATTCACGACTTCACACTGTTTGACGTCAACTGGGAACTATCTATAGATTATGACTTCCACAGAAAATTGTGTTAAAGTTTTGATTGTGGACGTCAGCCATTATAATTCAGGACTGATTTTCAATTGGTCAGCAAGCCTTCAATTGCGCTCATGAAAGGGCACAGCAATTTTCCTCTAGGGCCCTTTTCGAAACGACGGCTTTCTACTAATAGAACATTTCAAGGGCATCGAGGCAATGACCAGGGGGCTTGGAGGCAATCGCCTCTGTTGCCTCCGTGAAGTATCAGGCCTGTATCATATGAAGCTTGATCTACCTCTTTTGCAACCCTGATAATTTGATTGAATTGGTTTTCTTGAAGCTTGCTAAAAGGGTCCGACGCATTTAAGCGTCTACAAAACCAACACAACCCAAGGTTCCATGTTTTTACCATTCCAAAAAAACTTGATACAGAGTCAATGTTTCCTATCAAACTCAAGCATGATTGAATTCATGACCATTGAAACTTTCATAGTGTTCTCCCACGGTTGCTTTGTTTAGAATTTCCTCCAAAAGATTGATGTTTACTCGTTCACCGAAACAATAACAACAGTGGCTTCTTATAGCTCTCATATCCGTCACTGAGTGACGCTCAAGGTGCTTCAATATTAAGTATTTTCCTGCAAAGTATTGTAGACCTACGTTTTGAAGTATGAGACCAACTCCTTTACATAGCACCATGTAATGGTTTATCAGGTGCAATATGCAGCCAATTCAACCAGGAACACTGTGGTGAACACCTTCTCTTTACATTGTACATGGACTGGCTTCTATTACACAAATGTATGTTTTCTCGTTCACCGAATTAGTGGCTTCTTATTAAAAGTGTTCATATGTGTCACTCAGTGATGCTCAAGATGGTTCAATATTCAGTATTTTCCTGCAAGGTATCGTGGAGTTATGTTTTGAAGTACATGTATGACACAAATACATTAAAACAGCAACACATTATAAGGTGCTGTGGTGCAATTTGCAGCCAATAAAACCAGGAACACGCGGGCGAACCCTTTCTTTTTTCGATGAGAACTCTGCATTTCACAACACACAGGACCATGGCTTTACTCCTCATCTGAAAGATGCAGCACGGATGGTTTAAGTGTCTTGCTTTTAAGGACAATTGTAAGTGTCACGACCGGAACTCGAACCCACACTCAGCTGAACAGAAACACCAGAGCTTGAGTCCAGTGCTCTTTTCTGCTAAGCCACAGCACGCCATGAAATGTTTTTGTTTTCAAATTTATTCTTGATCTCTTTTGTTTTCCAATAGGGACACGTTCATAAATTGTTTACTTTGAAAAACATCAACAACAAGATGAAACTGAGTGAAAAAATGCAACTGATAGCTTAACTTTCTTGCTGGAAAAATTAAAAATGACAGGACATCATCTTGCCGTCAAATCCAGCTTTATTTACATTCTCTGCAAGAGCAACATTTCCTAAAATGTTTTTACTAAACAAAGAAATATCTATGCGTCCTTGTCCCGAGTATAACTTTTTTCTTTCACGTCTAAAAGAATACAATCTTTTTTATAAAACAATGTCTTAAAACTAAACATAAACAAAATCCTTTGTTGACATTCCTCCAGCGTTCCCAAAGAGTCACTATTGTGCTGTCCAATTCCAGATTATATAAAGATAGTCTTGTTTTGGAGACACACAGTGTGAATGCTAGGTGAATTTTCACACATTTGCGCCACAGTGTCAGTGTACTAGCACTTAAATTTACTAGTGCAGTGCGATCTCCTTGAATAGAGAGTCAAATACCTCATAAAAAATATACCTCATAAACAAAACACAATTATCTACAAAACAGAAATCATCATTAGTTATAGAAGAGTGTACATCCTATCCTGCCTTAAGCTTTAGCTTTCTGTTGCCTTTAATTTTGCCATTAAAAGAAATTGACCTTTATTGCATGCAGTTATACTGTACTTCAACCCAACCTTTATTTGAAATCTTTTACGAATACACAGGCATGATTATTTTGTCCTCTGGGGGAAAAAAAGAAGAAGAAAAAATGTTTGAGCACAAGGGCTGCCCTACTTATAATAATAATAATAATAATAATAATATTGACTTGTATATAGTGCAATTCCAAATAATTATCATTGCATTTTGAACAATATTACCCGGTCAATGGGCAATTTGTTTTTCCTTCCTGAAACCATCTCTGCTCCCTTGGGGAGTATACAGTTTGTCAGGCCTGATACTTCACGAAGGTAACAAAGGCAATCCCCTCCATGCCCCCTTGCCATTGCCTTGGTACCCTTGAAATGCTCAAGGGTGGATTTCGCAAAGAGTTTTAAAGACTACTCTTATCTCGAGTTAGGCTGCGTTATTCGTCCTAACTTAGGACTAGCCTCAGGTTTTTAGTATCTCCTAGGACTAGTCCTACGTTAGGACCAGTGTTGTAGCCACCGTGGGCGGTGCTGGGCGGGCCTGCCCAGAGTGCACAATTTTTGCCCTGCACTCTGAGAAAAATACATTATGCTGCCCAGCACAGATATCAAATATTGTCCAATTTGCATTGATCTGAGACACAGCTAATGATGAGGAGAATCAAATGTCACAGAGAAAGAACGCAATCAAAAGGCCCTTTAACTTAATGCATGGCCCCATAACACAAACAGTTTGAGAACCAGGCCCCACTTCAGCAATAATGGCCCCATAATTAAACATGAATAATTTTGTTGATCCCCTTGCCCTCGGTAGACTTCCAACAAAATTTGATTTATTGCCCACCACTAAAATTGGTCTAGCTACAACCCTGGTTAGGACCAGTCCTACGATAGGATCAGTCCCAACTCTATGTGAAATCGACGCCTGGAAATTTACAATTTCCTCATAGGGTGCCCTTTCCAAGGAGAAATTGCCTTGGTGCCCTTGCCCTTTCCAAAATGAAGCATACAAGCCTAGTATGTGATGCCACGGATAGCACCATGAAGCTGTAAAGTATGAAGGGGCGTAGCCAACTAAGCTAAATTAAACATCTTTGCCCTCACAGGAACCCATTCACCCCTGGATAATGAGAAGCAAGTGCAGTGTTTTTCTCAAGGTCACAAGTGTGACAGGGGTTCGAACCCACACCCTGATGACTCAGCAACCATGAACTTAAGTCCAATGCACTGCCCACGACAAGCCATGATTTAATAGATTTTCCAGACTATTTAATCACACTTTAAAATAAAAAAAATCCAGAGACAAAATAATTGGAAATCAAACTAAAATAGGAAGAGTTTCCTGCATGTTAATTTCATAAAAACTGCTCCGAGGCCCTGCACAAGGCGCCGCATAAATTATATTATGATTACAATTTATTACTATTATTATTAAAAATAGGACTGGTGAAAGCTCATTTGTTACCACCACGAAATGGACAAAACGAGGCTGCAACAATTGAATTACACGCACCACAGTCAAGCCAACACCGAGTGTTCACAGATTCTGACTGTACTATGATGATGCTACTGATGGATGAGTACAAATTGCAGCCATTTGCATTTCTCTTTGGACTTCATGGGTCAATGATTGTGTACTCTGCGTTATAATTTATTGTACATGTACATGTATTTATTGAACACTAGAGGATTGTAATAAATTTACTCTACTTCCATAAACCCAATGATGTATCGCCACTTTGAAGTATCAGGGAGCAATACTCAGCAATACTTAGTGTCTGTAACTCACATAGGAAGTGACATTGACTGATCAACGAACCTCATCTTCTAGACATAAAACCAAAGTGCCTCGTCCCTGCTCGTCCGATTTTATCAATAAGTACATGAACTACAGGCCCTTGTTGTGCCGATTTTGTAGCAAGGCTACAGCATATCCTTTCTTTACCAAGAACTGCATGAAGGCTTTATTGGGGGGGGGGGTAGGTGGTTGAAGGGGCAGCAAATGTGTGCTTTTCAGGCCTAATGCTTCATTCGCAGTTTGTTCTTGTTAAAGAGTACCTCTGTATCACAGGAAATTATTTCAAGGGGCACCAAGCAAATGACATGGGGCATGAAGACATCGACCAGGGGCATAGAGGCAATGGTATCCACCGCCTGCCTTGCGCATAGTATGACACTTGATTTGACAATTGCGCATTCTTTGCTGAACGAGATAACGGAGCCTCAAGTCGAATCCAAAGCCGAAGCCGTGGTTTAGAAAAGGGCGTGAACAGTTTGGATATGTTATTCTTGCTCTATTGGTAGTTCCAGGCTCTTACAGCAAAAAAAAACTACAGATTCCATCACATTCTTCCTGCATGGGCCCAGATGCAACATCCATGTCCTTGGTTCAGGTCAAGCATGGAGTAATCAAGTCAACAGACAAGCTTGATTATTTGCCTAACCCAGATAAGATGTATGCAATTAGCAATTAGGGCTCTGTGTTCATCAGTAACAACTGGTGTCCATCAGCAGTCCATAGAGCTAGTCAGTTATAAACATAGGAAGTGGGGGTGGGACAGAGAGGGTTGATTAACATGGACTAAAATCACACAGGCTCTTGTCTCAAAGGATGATTTCTAATCACTCAAAACAACATTGCAGGCCTGTTTGCTTCGGTTTTAAAAGGGCAAGGGCACCAAGGCATTTTCTCCATGGTAAAGGGCACCCTATGAGGAAATTGTAAATTTCAGAGCATTTCAAGGGCACCAAGGCAATGACCAGCAGCCGATTTCACAAAACGCTAGGATCAATCCTCTCAGGATGGGTTTTTACATCATGGTCACAGTAAGTTGTCAGGGTAATCATATAACCATGCGTCCCCATTGGATTTAAATTTGTCATTCTACACAAAAAATCATGGTACTGAAAAAGAAAGGGGAAAAAAGTCAAATGGGAACACGGCTTTACACTGTTCAAACCTGTGTCCAACACAGAGATCTCTCACACCGTGAAAACGTTTTTAAAAATTTGCAACGAGATTTAAGTGTGTGAAGAAAAAATCCCAGATGGGAATGAAGTAACTATTCCAAAGGGACGATGATGTATCATCCCTTAAGTCCTATTCACGATAACATCACAACATGCACTAAGCGAGGTTTGATTGCATCTCTTGATCTACAATGACAGGAGATAACATCAGCCGCAGCAGATGTGACAAGTCAGATGTAGTGATTTAAAGGCACTGGACACTATTGGTAAT
Source organism: Asterias rubens (assembly GCF_902459465.1). NCBI lineage: Eukaryota > Metazoa > Echinodermata > Asteroidea > Forcipulatida > Asteriidae > Asterias > Asterias rubens. The sequence goes on from NC_047062.1 coordinate 30,321,459, forward strand.
TACTCAAAACAATCATACAAGCATAAAATCTCACTTAGTAACATGTAATGGGGTGAGGTTGATAGTATATTGTTAGAAACGTCTCCCTCTGAAGTGATGTAGTTTTTGAGAAAGAAGTAATTTTCTTTGAATTTGGCTTTGAGACCTCAGACTTGGATTTTGAGGTCTCAAAATCAAGCATTTGAAAGCACACAACTTGTGCAACAAAGGCGTATTTTCTTTCATTTTTATCTCGCAACTTCGACGACCAATTGAGCTCTATTTTTCACCGGTTTGTTATTTTATGCATATGTTGAGATACACCAAGTGAGAAGACTGGTCTTTGATAATGACCAATAGTGTCCAGTGTCTTTAACAGACTAGAGTGTAGAAACACAAGTACGGCTGTGTGTGGTATGGCTGTGATGATGCACTGAGACAAAACTAGTGCCGAGTCAGTCATAATTCACGCAATCCAGTTTTGACACTATTTTATGGATGTCTGTTTTTATTTTGCTCGTCCTATAACCCAAGATGCATCAACCCTTTAAGAGAAGACCATTTGCCCAAACTCATCAATCATGCACACGACAACCTGCCACTTTCGGATGTCAAGTAGATCTGGGCTACCCAGGAACATGACAACAGATTGACAAAAAAGGTAATTAAAGAGTACAGCCATGCCCTTTTAATCCTCTTTTCATCCTTGACAAACACACCTGATAAATTAATTAAACATTTCCAGTCACTCTGTGCCCTTGATTCCCCATCCCTATCCTGTGACAATCAGTTAATGTCAGAAACTCCATTCAAATTATCATTGTAGAAAAAGAAGATGAAGAACAGTCAAAGAAGAAAAACTAGATATTAAGTTTTTGTAAACTACAATAACCAGGTGTTTGTGAGTGATGTCATCAAATTGTGATTGAATGAGTTGCTATGGCATCCCTGAACAAACATATTGACAAAATAGGGACACTGTCAACATAGGGCTAGATAGCTCAGTTGGTAGAGTGCCAGTATGTTTCAAGAGGTTGTTGGTTCGAATCCCACTCAATTTGTCTTTTTTTTCAACCTCACATCATTTTAAATTTACCCAGTCAGATTCCCTTGTGGTTTATAATATTTAAATGAGTTGTCGACATCATTTCACCTGGGTCAGTGGTTAGATTTTTTTTTTCAATACATTTAGCTTGAACTTCTGGTTTGAACTGGAATTCAAGTTCAAATGGGCGACACACGTTTGTAAAAAACATTCTCCTGATAAAAACACCTGAGGTCATATAGAATGTGTATTCAATGAGTGGATAATACTTCATATCTCTGGCTGGTCTGTCCAAGATTCATGATAAAATGAGCAGGTGGTAGCCTCCCTTATCCACAAAGCCAGCGTTTTGTCCGACGACGACGTCTAACTGCTTTTTAAAGGAAACGCCGAGGTAAAAATAACAAGGGATCTCGTCCTGAATCCCAGACGGACTATTACACAAATGTCATTAAGATTTCACCTCTTTAGAAGTCTTTCATAAGTTCATCTTTGAAACATTGTATTGTAATCTTGTCAGGTACACGCATGATATTTGGTTCTTGGGAAAAAAGTAGGACAATTTGATCGGGTAAAAAGGCTGACCTACATGCACACATGGTGTATGTTTTAACACACTTTGCAGGCTATATTTAATCACAATCTTGATGATTTTTCTGAGGGTTAATAAAATAGAAAGTTAGAGTTAAAGAAGGGAGAACCTGTCTCGTTCATGATTATTGATTCTGGGTTGTTGTGTTATTGGAATAAAGGGATCAAATTGGATTCACAAATATGGCTGTGATTTAAAGGAAAGATCATGGCTCGGGGCTTCAAATTTTTACTGTAGACCAGCATTTGTATTCAATTTATTTTTTAGCAATACCAGAATCAGAGGGTATATCAATACAGTATCAATGCCAAAATGTTGTATCACCTGAAAACGCATTTATGTTGCACACGGGTTTGAAATTGTTCAAATGTCTCGCTTAAAAAACCCCGAATGTACATGTACCTGCAAAAACCAAACAGACACCAATAAACAACGCTAGTGCACAAACACTTTCATTAGAGATACAAAATGCTTAAAAAGCGCAAGACTTGCACAAACACACTAAATTACATTGATTAGCTTAAAGGAAAATGTATTGATCATAAAGGTCCCTTTGACACACAAAGAAAGCAGACATTTCGTTTTTTATATACTCTAAAAATAACACCTTCCACCTGCCCTCTGACAAGTACTTACAATCTAGGCCTTCCATTTCCGCAAAACAAAAGGTGACAGACATTTGGCGACGTTTTATAACCATTCAAAATTAATGAGACTACAAATTTCAAAGAACAGTCTACACAATGGAAATGCAGCTTAATGCATCGGGAGAAACCTCAAACCTGGGACCGATTTCCTAGAGCTGCTTAAGCTGAAAATACTGCTTAAAAACATCTGCTTAGCAGAAGTACCAGTGCAAAGATATGTTTTGGTTGGTAACCTTGTTCTGGTAGGCTTAAATTTACTGTACTTAGCAACAATAAACCAAGACATTTCGTCCTTTGTAAAGGGCACCCTATGAGGAAATTTCTACTGAGAGCATTTGAAGGGCACCAAGGCACGGAGGCAAACGCCTCTGTTGCCTCCGTGAAGTATCATGTCTGAAATTATAGAGTTTTCATATGGTTGTCCATCAACAAGATAACAAACGGCTACTATCAATGGTTAATTATGTATAAGGCTACATGAATATTTTTGTATTATCCTTTCCTGTATTTGGCAGCTCATCCTGTGCTGGCTTGGTCAATAAATAAATAAATCAAATAAAATACAAAAATTACAAATTAAAACCTGAATTTTCAAGTCAGAACGGCCAAAACAAATAGACCTAGTTCCTTTGAAAGAGATTAAATTAATAAATTCAAAGCAAACACGATCTCTCAACTTACTTAATAGTCAATTTTATGGAAATTCATTCACGCAGTTATTTTGGCTTGCGGCGAAAATGTCAACGTTCCTATTGGTTGATCGTGTGCGTGTCATGTGATACTGATATTGTGTGTCTACTCGCGCAGAGGGCATTAAAGATCAACATCCTCTCGGGACCGGCTTCCATTACCATGGCAACAACTTAATATTAAAGTGATTAGTCTGTCCACCACATGCAAGTCACTTCTAAATTGGTCGATGACAATTGGTGCATTATTTTCTATATTGGTCAATGACAATTGATGCATTATTTTCTAGACGTTAAACAAATTAATAAATGGTTAGGGCCCATTGTGTTTTTTCAGGCCTGGAATTTCATCTTTGAAAGGGCAAGGGCATTTTTCATTTTGAAATGGGCACTTCCATTGGAAAATCTTTGAAGTCTATGGGAAAGGGGCACCACAGCCAAGACCAGGGGCAACAGAGGCCATGGCCTCCGCAACCTGCATGTAATTTCAGGATTGGTGAGCTGACAAATTGAGGCCTGTTCATATTGAGAATGCAAACTACAAGACGAATATTGATGACACAAATCACAAAAGTGGAGCTGTGACAGAAATTTAAATGGGTACCTTTCATGGGGAAAATAGGTACTGGCGTCAAGATAAAAATAAATCATAAATTTCTATATATTATGTTATTACAAATTATGAAATCTTCAAAGTTTTTGATGTTTGACATATAAAAATAACAAAACAACTATTGATTTGGACTGGATCCAAGGATGCCTCACAAATAGTCAAATCAAAATGTCTCTTGCCTTCATCTGTTAGGTGGGGGGGGGGGGGGGGGGCTGAGTAGACTTGGACATACATTCATGTCTTTCCATTAGCCCAGCCTGTTGGGAATGTTATCAGATGTTGACTGAAAGCTGACATGCCAAACAACAGACCAATCCATAAAGCTCTGAAAGGCAATGACTAATTACAGGCCTGAGCGCGTGTCCAAACAAATCTGACACATTCAAATCCCATTATAAAGTGCAAACAGGTTTCCGCCATTCGATTTGTTGTGTCATAATGCAGCGCTGCAGGACCTTTATGCAACCCACAGCAATAGACCAATCCATTAAGCTCTGCCCCATTGCGTATTGACCAATCACAACGCAACAAAGGTCGACAAATAAGGTCGCAAAAATAAGGTCCGACATGCATGCGCGTAATGGGTGCGGCAGATTGTGCAGAAAGGCATTGGAGAGGCTCACATGTTCTTGCTCACACGGGCGTCGTGGGCGGAGCCTAATGGATCGGTCTATTGCCAGGTTGCCTGTACTTCTGCTTAACACAGTTCCCGCATCCTGGAGATTTTTTTGCTACAGTTCCCGCATCCTGGAGATTTTTTTGCTATACAGCAAATTGTGTACAAACATCTTATGATAGCACCTTCTTTTGAATCATCCTCCTTAAAAGCCCATATTAATATTCCTTATGGGGGGGCAGAATCTCCTGGGGACAGAATATCCTGAAGATATCTCCAGGGGACAGATGTTCTGGGAGGGGGGGGGGCAGGATCTCAATCTCCGGGGACAGATGATCCTGGGACACCACGAGTAGCGAACACTTTCTCATACGCACAACAGAACTGACAGACAATTCCTCTTGTGGGCGGGGCTCAATGTATCAATCACAGGAAATGGGGTAGGGTGAAAGCCACTTACTCTTGCCATCCATGAAATTTCACACATGTTAAAAACATTCTCCCGGCTAAAACATTCTCCAGGCGTATTACTGTCATAATTTATGTTTTCAACACATTTTTTCAGGGATTTTCCATGAAGCCATAAAAAAAGATTAGTTGTTCAATATATCAGCCTTGCAGGCAACAGAGTAAAAAAAAACACCTGGAAAAGAAATTTTCTGGGTTTGACAGCGCCAAGTATGAAAACCATGATATTTTGTTATCAAGGCTTATTCATGAGACACACGATTCTTGTTATGTTTGAGATGAAAACACATCCCATAGGTTTAAAGAGATAGCACAATTATTTGGGGGGAGAGAATGTGTCATTTTATCCTGTTTAGTTTTCACACCATACATCCATACAATCGGATCCTGAATATGGCCTGCCAGTCTGCCCCCCCCCCTTATTCTAGACCCGGATCCGATGTTACAATTAATTCAGGTTCACAGACTCTTTGACAGAAATACCAAACTTCTGAGGTTTGGACAAAATGTGGGTTATTTCTTTCTCCATTTGAGTGGCTGCTTAACTTCTTACAAGAAAATTTGAAAGCTCAGGTTTTGAGAAAAAAACCTGAAATTTACTACAGCACTTAGTCCCTGTTGTGTTTTACGTACATGATGTATGTCTTAACGTCATGACACAGATGAACGGATGGGCGAATGTATGTTTAAAATGTTCCCCCTGATGCACTTGAGTGGGTTACGTTTGGAGTCTCTTTCGCATGTTAACAGATTGTGCGTTCACATTGGCGGTATGTTTGATTCAGTTAACACACAGTGACGAACAAGCGCACTGATACGCAAACAGCTACAACAGCTGTACAAAATGTCAAGCTTTTATGCAGGTTTGTAGACAAACATAGGCTATCCATACTTCCACACGGCTCCAAAATGCAGTGTTAAGTTGCAAGAAAATAATGGAGAAAAATTACCTTTGCAAGGGTGTTTTTGTTGCATAGAATGTTGTGCATTCACACGCCTGAGAACTGAATTCAGCCTTTCCCATATTCAAATTTTGGGATGAAAATTTACCTGTTTCTCTCAAACTACATTTCTTCAAAGGGGGTAATTTCTAACAACGTTTTATAACATCAACAGCTCTCCAGTGTTCTACCAAGTAATTTGTTAATAGTCATTAATTTTTGGAGTAATGACAACAAGTACCGTTTCCTATAAACTTATCAAGTATAGAGCTTCAAATCTTACTTTCATTCCTGACTAACACCAAATCAAAAGCCTGTTTCAGTTCATCAACAGGTGTATTTATAATAAAAAATAAAAGTGCTTCTTCTAGAGTGCACTCTCATGGATTTACGCCTCCCAACAGATGCTAAACTCATCTGATGAGGTCATGGGTCATCTAAGATGACAAGGTCAACCTGTTCCTCCACTCTGTGTGTCGATTTCAGCATTAAGCTATTACCTCCCTACAGCTTATAGGTTAACAATGTCAAGGTTAATAGCCAACATGCAGAAAATAGCACTGCTCTGGTCTTATTATGGCCCTATAAAGACTCGTTAAATACTGGCTATTTCAATGGTACAGAGCAAGTTAGAGTGTGCACTACATGAGCGCTATATGAAAAACAGAGCACTCCACAGGAAACGGATACATACATGACTGAATAACTGACGAAACAAAACAAGAAAACAAAACCGAATTAGAATTAGTCTCGGAAACAAGAATGTCTTAAGGAGACGATTGAACACAGGCATCGAGATTGCTCCTCTCAGACAGGCAGGAAGCTCATTCCACACACGTGGGGGCAGCTATCCTCGCTGGCAAAGCTCTCTGAAATTAAAGTCGCTCCTTTGCATGAGCCACAACTGTATTTACACCCAGGAGGCTCCAGAAAAAAGTGTGTTTATTTAGAATCATGATAGAGTTAAAGGCAGTGGAAGTATTGGTAATTGAACAAGACTAGCCTTCACAGTTGGTGTATCTCAACATATGCATAAAATAACAAACCTGTGAAAATTTGAGCTCAACCGGTCATCAAAGTTGCGAGATAATAATGAAAGAAAAATAACCCTTGTCACACGAAGTTGTGTGCGTTTAGATGGTTGATTTCGAGACCTCAAGTTCTAAATCTGAGGTCTCGAAATCAAATTCGTGGAAAATTACTTCTTTTGCGAAAACTATAGCACTTCAGAGGGAGCCGTTTCTCACAATGCTTTATACCATCAACCTCTCCCCATTACTAGTCACCAAGAAAGGCTTTATGCCAATAATTATTTTGAGTAATAATTACCAATAGTGTCCACTGCCTTTAAAGGGAAGGTACAGTGTATGTCTGTTAATCACTCTAACAATTAACAGCAATAAAGACGCTTGGTTAGAAGCCTACAGCGGCTTTCGATAGTATAGAGCATTTCGAGAATCATTTCATTTCAAAGTAATGTGGATGTTAACAAATACATAACTTTCTATGCCCTAAAATTTGAATCTGAGAAGCTTTAATAATAATAATAATAATAATAATAATAATAATTACAACATTTATAGAGCGCTAAATACGGATGTTTCTAAGCGCTATAACCAGATTGACAAAACAGATGGGTTTTAAGTTGAGGAAACCTGAGTGACAGGGACGCCCGAACAACGGGTGAAATTAATTAACCAATCAAAATGCACATATGTTCAACATTGAATTTATGCACACTCAAGTATTTTTAGCTTTCGAGAAAGACTCTGCTCGGATCAAAACATCAGGCCACTAAAGATTTTCTTTCTTTCTTATTTTGTTGATATATAAATTACAAACTCATCTCCATCGTAGTGATTGAACTGACAGGCATGAAATAACCAATAGTGACTTGGGAGGTCCTTCAAAAAAGCTTTCAATCTTGTCTTTGACCATATACCAGATGGGAATATTTCTCAGGAGGATTGGTAATGGTATCAACTTCATTATTCAGCAAGATCGTAGCTTGAACTATTTTATTAAGATGGAAACAAGGCCCAAGGTTCATTGATCTTTCCTCTATGCTGGTTCAGTGCAAGGTGAAGTGAAAACTATCATCTTACATACTATGGTTAGCTAATACATGTAACTGCATCGGGCTTAACCCTCCAGAGGTAAAGGTTATTGGCACTTTAGCTTCCGGTCCCATTCTTTAGTACTAGACGCTATGTTTGAGCAATCTACCATGATGCTAAAGTGATCTATGGTAGGGTGGGGAGAGTCATTTCATGCATCTGCAAACACATTATCTGATACAGTCAGAATTTAATTTGATATGGCAGGTCACGCTATTGATCAACACACATGGTAGAGTGCTGTGCAGGAATGTAAAGCTCCTTTCGGACTGGATTCAATTCCTGGGGGGAAACCTGGGACAGTTTGGTTGACCTGTTCACATTTGATTTGCAAACCCCAGCAAAAACCTGGGAAAAGCCATTGTCTGGTTAAAGATGCTGTGGCGCATTATGCTGCCGATCAAACCAGGAACACAGGGGCGAACCCCCTTCCCTTTACGATAACTGCACTTTGCAAGCTCTACACAACACACAATTTACGTCCAAAGGACTCAGCAAAAAATGGTTATTTATAAGTGTCTTGCTGAAGGACACAATTGTCAAGACCGGGACTCAACCAACACTCAGAAATAAGGTGCTGCCGATCAAACCAGGATACAGGGGGGGGGGGGACTCCTTCTCTTTATGATAACTGCACTTTGCAAGCATTACACAACACACGATTTACGTCCAAAGGACGCAGGAAAATATGGTTACAAGTGTCTTGCTTAAGGACACAAGTGTCAAGACTGGGACTCGAACCCACACTCAGAAATACCAGAGCTTGAGTCTGGTGTTCTTGTTCACTAGGCCACGACATGCACCAGCTCAGCTGGTATACAACATCATAAAATATATAATTTGTGTCTCTGCTGTCAAAGGACATCCCCAATCAAAACAGATATTTTTATCAGCTAGAAATCTTTGTAAGCTTTCAGGAAGTAGCGCCTTTACTTTTAAAGTGTCCTCTTATACAAAGGCAGCTCTTAAAATGGATGCACATTTGACTTATGAGCAGTAACCATAACATTAAGAGATTACACATGTCTTCCCATCCTTCCAAACCTAATCGCATACACGTGCAGTAATCTACCCTTAACATCGCCACAAAAGGAATACAATAGACAGTGTCTTGAAGACGTCAGAGACAAAACTACTTAGTGCAATTCACCGAAAATGACACCTCCCATTAAGACCTTTCTTGTTTAGTCTCAGTCAACCTTGGAAGACGAAAGGTATAGGTGATCAACCAAATAAACAACACTTTATTGAGACAAAATTATACATTATTTTCCTGTTACATCCACGGCCACAGCCAAATTGACTTTACATCTTGAGTTTTCCCGCCTTGCCAGTCGCACACTTCTTTTTTCTTACCCAACAGACCATTGAAATCAAATAACCACTCAAATCTTCCCAAGGAGTAAAATGTTGTAGCACTAGGATGAACAAGTAAAGGGAGGGGCAGGCCTGTATGCTTCGTTTTTGAAAGGGCAAGGACACCAAGGCATTTTCGCCTTGGTATGTAAAAGGCAAGCTATGAGGAAACTGCAAATTGATACTGGGGCATTTCAAGGGCAACCAGGCAATGACTAGGGGGCATGGAGGTAATTGCCTATTTTACTCCATGAAGTATCTGCAAGCTGTATCCTAATACACAGGACCAAAGGACCTAAGGACAAAGCAAAATGGTAAAAGATCTTTCTCAAGGATACAAGTGTCACGACCAGGACTCGAACCAACACTCTGCTGATAAAAAAAAAAATAGAGCTTGAATCGGATGCTATAAACCGCTCGCAACGACACACCGCAACACTGCAAGCTGTACAGTACTATAGTACGTATACACTGTACATGTCCCATACGAAGGACAAAGTAGTTATAGTAAAGTATCTTTCTCAAGAGTACAAGTGTCACGACCAGGACTCGAACCAACACTCTGCTGATAAAAAAAAAAATAGAGCTTGAATCGGATGCTATAAACCGCTCGCAACGACACACCGCAACACTGCAAGCTGTACAGTACTATAGTACGTATACACTGTACATGTCCCATACGAAGGACAAAGCAGTTATAGTAAAGTATCTTTCTCAAGAGTACAAGTGTCATGACTGTGACTCGAACCCACACTCATGCTGATCAGATGTACAAGAGCTCAAGTCCGATGCTATTAACCGCTCGCAATGACAAACCGCTCGCAACGACAAACCGCACTATTGCAAGCTGTATCCTAATACACAGGACTATATATATATATATATACACTGTTCATGTCCCATCCGAAGGACAAAGCAGATACATGTATGGTAAAGAATCTTTCTCAAGAATACAAGTGTCACAACCAGGACTCGAACCCACACTCTGTTGATCAGAAACACTAGAACTTGAGTCCGGTGCAGAAACACTCTGATGAGTCCGATGCTATTAACCACTCGAAAACGACAGGCTGCAAGCTGATGATAATTTTTTTTTTTTTTAATCTTTAGACATACACAATAGTTACAAGTTGTACAGGAGCTGTCAAGGTAAAACAAAAGTATAAAACTGTCATCAAAAGATGTGTAAAACCAGACGCCTGCCAACGATAAAAATATAATCATACCATATAAAAAGGAGATTACACTGAAACATTTTAGAATCACACAATAGAAATCATTAACACACAAGCAAAACCAGACTGATGAAAGAGATTTGGTGGGTGTTCGGGGAAATGGCAATCAAGTCAAACAATGTAGCAGAATTAATTCAATGTCCAGACGACGTGTTTGATACTGATTAGAGAATGCTTAACTGACTCCACCTAAAGCTTTGGTCAATTAAGCTTTAAGCACGAGACGAGTGAACGGGACATATATCAACTCAATGCCTTAGATTGGCCCTCGTCGTCATTACTCTCAGCCCAAGTGACTGTCATCTCATAATAAGAGCCTCAAAGGTAAAATACAGGATTGGCAAATCGTTGAAAACATGAAATTTGATTAGTAGGTCTATCAAATTTGATTAGTATCAATCTCCAAGCGCACTAACTATGAAACACACCATCAATAAATACGACAAATGCATCCTTTAGAAAAACAGCCAGACTCGAGAATATGGCTACGATACCCATGTGTAATTGCGTTGTGCTCGTTTCTCACTCCTTCACAAATTTTTATCAAAGCAAATGCCGAGCAATGCTTATGATTTTCATGGATAAGTGATTACTGATTCACACAGAAATATGTGCAAGTGCTTGCAATCCTAAAAAAAAAAAAAAATCAACTCACTAACCCATGACAGACACATAGAAAGCGTTTCGAAGAACCATTTTACAGAAAACAAACTATCTAATATATACCTTGTGTTGACATCCAAGGAAAAAAAACGTGTTAACTTGTTTTGTTGGGGTTTTTTTCCCCGCATAAAAAAACTGAAATTGTCACGCATTTGGTTGTATCATAGACCACAATTAGAGAAAGGTCTCTTCAGAAAACTACATTGATACATACACAAGGAAGGCCACCTCTTATTAAATTCTAATTACCAAATTAATTATTCTTTAAATAGTAGGCTTTACAGACTACAAGACGACTAATTGACCCAATCACATACTCTAATGAGCATAGTATTGCTATCAAGCTGACCGAGTCATTTACTGGAAATATCGTTGTGGAGAAACAAGCCAAAACAGGCCAAGAGGAAGTAAATTTATACAACAAAAACATATACTTAAAAAATGGTAAATTACATTGCCATCTAATTCTATATTGGCCTTTTCCTTCCTGACAAACAACATAAACACTGGTTATATAAGCCTTGAAAAAAACAAATGTGCCGATGTAGTATTCATTAAACAACTCGACTTTAAACCCCTTTTTCTCAGTTTCTTTCTCTCAAATGTTTTACACGTTTCAGGCCTGATACTACAAGAAGGCAACAAAGGTGATTGCCTCCATGCCCCCTTGCCATTGCCTTGGTGCCCTTAAAATGCTCCAGTAGAAATTTACAATTTCCTCATAGGGTGCCGTTTACCAAGGAGAAAAATACCTTGGTGCTCTTTGCTCCTTCAAAAACAAAGCATACAGGCCCTGGTGTTTCTACTTTCTTAAGTGGGCTTTTCCAATCGGCTTTTTTTGTCCCTCCACTTCGCCTCATAAAATGGAGTAGTCAAAATTTCATCTTGTGATTATATTCCACACCAATGCATAGTTGCATCCAATATTAGTGTAGTACTATTATTGCCGCTTGCCCATTATTATCATAATCACTTTTTTTTTTTAATTGTTATGTCATCAGAAAAATGTGAACATCATTGTAAAATTCACATAGAGCACGGAAACTAGACATCGGTTTCAGGTTGAGTGGACAAGGATTTGCCGGTACCCTGGTCGAGCTTACAAATAGATCAAACAAAATTAGATCGGATTTTGTAACAATAACAACGTTATTCAATTTCTGCTCTGCTAAAAAAAAGTCACCTGTAGGCATATTACTCGGGCAGGATTCAAACTCGCAGCTAGAGGCAGTTTGAATCCTCTATTTTAGTAGCATGTACCAAAACAGTTTCACATAACTCTGGTAAAAGAACAGTGCTAACACACATCGGTGTACATGTATATATGGGTAAACCCAAATTAATATCCTTTATCCCTGATGCAAAATTCAACATAAACAATAAGATTGATACAATGCATTTGATAATCTAATTTGTAAACAGTAAATCATGGAATGTTTGAGCCCTAAACAATATAAACACTCCTTCAAAACAATGCACTCTTATCATAATTTTACATCATATTAATGACGTAAGTCTATATCTCTTTCAAAATAGGGAGTGCCCCCCCCCCTCCCCCGCTGAATGGAACGACCTTGTGTTCCATGACTGAGCAATGATGACTCCAATCAAGATCTCTTCGCTTCCTTTTTTACTTGATTGGCCATTTATAATCAAGAAGAAATATAGCCTTGGCTAACCAGTGGTTGTCATTAATAGCGCTATCCAGTCATACATTGTACAGTACCAGTATTATGTACTGTACCTGGCATTAAAGCTCTTGAATACCTGGCTGTTGGAGCAAAACCTGGCTACAAATGCTAGAGGATTAAAGTCATTGCAGTTATGTCTTAACACCACCATTTGTCAAAGACCAGTATTCTCTGTTGCAGTCTTGTTTGTAATTGTTAGTACTTAAAGTGCTACTACCTTCCTCGTTTTATCTATCAGACTAACACGACTATTTCCGTTGTTGATAATAACATTGCATGCTCATCTTTACAATATTATTTAAATGATATGCAGTAATCCCTTTAAGGTCTTGTCTCTACATGTTTGTACATGTTTTTACATACAGCATAGCTCTGAGCTCAAAAAATAAATTAAAAAAACATGGTTATTTAATATATTAAAGCCTAAGGGGAGGTATAGGCCTACATCATTGTTTTTTGGAACAGTAAATATCTCACCATCCTCACAAGCTTCAGGATTATTTTGATCTCCTTTTTTCAGTGAATAACTTTTTTTGCAAACATGTTATTCTAATGGTCAAGTATAACACGCATGATAGTCGCTCCTTTGACTAGGAAAGTAGGAAACATTTTATGAACACAAGGGCTGACCAACAATCATGTAGTGTATGCTTCAAAAGACATTTCAGGCTATTTAATCAACCAATTTCGGATTTTTCGAAGGGCAAGAAAATCAGTAATCAGACTTGGAAGTAGTAGGGAGAATATCATGCCTAGTAAAAGTGCTTGTTTTATTTGCGGCAACCAAGATACACAAAAATTGGGTCTTCAACAGTAATTTATTTTCTTTTTCAACTATTTCAGGGCAGAAAAATATTTCTCTGATAGGTTGGTTTTGAATAATATAGGTGAGGTTTCAGCTTGAAACTAAATGTTTACCTAGGTGTCTGAAAGTCTGGAGACGACCAGATACATAATGTCTCTTAAGGTCATCTTTCTAAAATACATGAGAGAATAAAGCCAGGTATTGACTTAATGCTTGTCGTCGCAGCATCTTTTAGATAACAAAAAAACAGCTTTGGCGCAGTATACATTGCCTAGCAACCACACACCTGTTACTGGAAGTGTCCTTGTCCAGTAATTAAAAGACCAATATGCCGTTCCTTGCCGCCGAGCGAAGAATGGCCACGTAAGCGTCTCCATTTTTACGCCCGTGGTAAACATTAAAAATCAGATACTTCTGAAAATGAACTATTAAGGAAACAGTTTCAGGTGCTGTTTCAGTGTCACAATAGATAAATACACACTGGGTCCATTGTCTGTTTTTTTTTTTCCTGCTCATTTTAGATTGACAAATGACAATAAATGAATATCTTTATGATATTTAGGTGCTGAGAGCCAGTAAGTTTTCTTTTTCAGCGAAGAACAACTGTGTTAATTTTATTTTAATTAGAAAATAGAATTGTCTGTTGCAAACTGCTTACCAACCAAAAGGACCTACGGTATAAATGCACAAAATAGTTAACGGCCTGACGGTTCAACCCTAGCAGAGTCTTTCTCGAAGGCATGAACAGGTAACAAACATGAACAGGTAACTATGTGTAACATTGTTAGCAGTGAAGTGCAAATACTGCATTCTGCGCTTTATTTCGGTGCAGGTATAATATTTTGTTGGGGGGGGGGGGGGAGACGACACAAGGTTGACCAATATCATAACAAACAGCACAAGCATACATTACCAAACATGACAGACAATCTGCAAGAGAACAATTCTAAAATATTTGCATGTTTTTCTGTTACTTTATTTGTACACAGTATTTGTACTCGTGTATTTCTTCTGACCCACCCACAATTTTGACAATTTGACAAATGCGCTACATTATGTCTATCTAGTTGATGTAATTAAAGATAATTATGAATACACTTAAAACTACAGAGCAAATTTTAGCAAATTATCCAACACACGGCTTTCTTGATGGTCGTGCATGTCTATAGGAACACCATATTCATAAATCAAATTTATCCATGGGACTAAGGGATTATTTCTAATCCCATGCAAAGGTTAATCTCCCTGAGCATAAATCCCGTAAGACCCATATTTCCTTTCTTTTATTATATACGATCAAATTCCATAATTAGCTGAGCTGTTTATCATCTATAATATCTTTACACAGAATACCAAACAAATTATTGTACAGTTAGTCATGCCTGGTTGGGCATGATAGGGAAGATAGGCCTATGCGTTTGGTAATCACTCTTAAAATGAATGGCCAAAAAAAAAAAACTGACTTGGTTAGAAGTGCAGAAGCTTTCGATAGTATAAAGCATTTTGAGAATCATCTTACTTCAAAGTGATGTGGTTATGAAAACAAAAATCGGCTTCTTGTCCACCAAAGTTTGAATCTGAGAAACACTTTTCAGATTGTATGATATTCCAATTATTATGGATCATAATTCCTGGGTGGACATACAATGTATTCCCTCTGAATTTTTATCTCAAAAACGCGACCACCTTGTGACATGAAATTTTCACAGGTTTGTTTTATTGTCTTTACATTGATAGGATTAAAACAACCAAATGGTTAAAAAAAAAACAGGTATACTTTCCGTTCAACCTTTTGCCAATCTGTGTGGTTTTTCCTCCTGTTTTGTGTCCCTCATTAACTACTTCAGTAACAAAAACCTGCACCTGTTGCAAGCGTGATACTTAGCTGTTGTATGTGTACGTAAGCTAATTTTATTTTCAGTAAACAGGACCTTAATGGCATCAAATTTTAAGAGGAAACTTCCTAGCAAGTAATAAAAAGACGTCAAGTCTGTCCCGAGCCAATGGCTCATCAGGTGTTTATGCTGTTTATGTATGATTTCCTTGGCATTAAACAACCAAGAATATTTCTAACCCCTACACCTGGACCAGAATGCCAGTCTACCACAGGTTACTCCCCAGCACTCACCGGTATACATTTGTACTCCTGGGTGGAGAGAAGCAATCACGATAAAGTGTCTCGCTCAAGACACAAGTGTCACGACTGACCAGGCCAGGATTCGAACCCACATTCTTTTAGTTACAAAACTTCAGTCCACCACTCTAGTTTGATCAACCCAGGCCTGATACTTCATGGAGGCAACAGAAGCAACTGCCCCCTGTTGCTCCTGGTCATTAACGTGGTGCCCCTTGAACTGTTCCAATATAAATTTACAGCTTCCTCACAGAGGCGCCCTTTAAGCTTGGGCGATATCGATTTATTTTATTCATGATATATCGCCGACAATATATTGCGATATTCGATATAATCGCGATTAATGCAATTTGACATCAGTCTTCAATCTCCAAGTGAAAGTTGTAGAAGAGACAGTCATAGCTTAAGAGAGGTGTTCTAATGACCTACTCTTCGGCTTTTACTCCAAACCTATGGGGTGCAAGATGTCTCAGCTAGCAAATACATCGCGATATTTAATCGATATTGCGATATATCGCGATTATCGCAATTATTGATATTTCGATTAAAACCAAATCCATCCGATATCGAAATCGCTTCCAAATTAATATCGCGATATTCGATAATATCGTGATATCGCCCAAGCTTAGCGCCCTTTACCAATACAAGCAGAAAATGCCTTGGTGCCCTTGCCCATTCTATAAAAAAAACCCAGCATCAGGTCTGTAGAACCTCGACCACGACACCCGATATGAAAAAGAAGAAGAGGAAGTCAACTCCATCGACAGCTGAAAAGTTATGTGCCTGATAAGTAATCAAGTGATGCACGACACTGAGTGATTACGACAAAATCATGCAGTGGAAGTATAGCTGACTTCAATGAGCGGAAGTTCACTACAAAGGGACGACTCGTGATAAGATTGAAGATGGACAACCACTAGCTTCCTGAATACTGGCTTGAAAATCCCTTGGGTAATGTATGTAACCAACGCAACCATTAAGTCAAAAGGCATCCGTTTTACATGTATGAATAAAGCCACGTTCAGGGCAGATTAGACAACTCTGCCATTGTTACATGTTTTAGAGCGGAGTCAGTCATTCAGTAAAACTTCCTCTCTTGTCATGCTTGTCTCGTCTATTCTCATCTGGTCACTGTCTTGTCTCATCTACACCACTGATTACAAAACTGAGACTCCCCAAAAGGTCCCCCCCCCCCCAGGCCTGATAAATCCTGAAGCAGCAATTGCCTCCATGCCCCCTGGTCATTGCCTTGGTACCCTTGAAATGCTCCAGAAGAAAGTTACAATTTCCTCATATAGGGTGCCCTTTCCTAAAGAGAACATGCCTTGGTGCCTTTGTCTTTCCAATAATTAAGCAAACAGGCCTGCTCCCCCATGCCCCCCCCCCCCCCCACTCCTAGAAAAAAAATCACAAATGAATGGTTCGACACATCAGAAGCCCCCTTCCAAGTGATGTCTTCCCCCCCCCCCCCACCCCCCACAAAAAAAATGTCTAGTAAGTAGTGCAACTTATTACTTCTCAGTTTAATTTACATACCTTTACAGAGTACCTAAAACTGAAGCAGTGTTTTTTGTTGAAGTCTCTCACTTGATTTATAGTAGGCTTACATCACTTCACTCCATCAGTTAAGACTTTGCAAAAGAACCCCGTCTTATTATTCCTTAAGTGCAGTTCTTTAAACTTGTCAGAATTTGACACTTAGCTATAACTTTGATTTGATTAATAGTGATCCATTGGTATAAAAGTGAGTTGAAACATTCACATTTTCTTTTCTTTTTTGCATAATCTCCACTTTGGAAGTGAATTCCTGCTTCCGGACAAAAAGATAAAATGGGTCATTGAGGAATTTACTCCTTTTTCTATGAGTCCTAGGGTCGATTTCACAAACATCTTCCTAACTTAGGATCGGTCCAAGGATTTAGGACGAGTCCCAGCCTAACGATTGATCCTACGTAACTCATACGCTAAGACGACTCATACTAATCCTAAGTTAGGACGGGTTCAGTGCCGTTGCCATGGAAGTTAGGAGGCATGAAACCCTTCTTATCTTTTGTGAAAATTGTTTCTAGGATGCCTCCTAAGTTAGGACTAGTTACTCATCCAATGTTACTCGAGATAAGACGAGTCCTAACTCTTTGAGAAATCGACCCCTATTCATCTAGTAATGGTTTACAGGGGTGCTGTGGCACAATTTGCTGTGTAGGAAGGAACATGTCAACTCAAATCAGTGAAGCTGCAATGACTTTTGTTACATTCTGACACCATTTCCGCGACTAGAATTTTAGGCAATGTCCGAATTGGCAGCTGCAGCTGCTATTCCTATGGGCAGCCTACACCTCAATGATTGACATGTTGATCATTAGCGCGCCGTCAAAAATGTCAGTCAAATTATTACATCACTGATTCTTTTCAGGACACAATTTATTACAGATCTAGACTTTCTGGAGTAACTGACAAAAACTATAATAATATCGGCTTCTTATTATAGCGCTTGTATCTGTCACTTAATAACGCTCAAGGCGCTTCAATATTCAGTATTTTCCTGCAAGGTATTATGGAGTTTTTAGATATGAGACCAATACCTTCATAGCACCATAGTTTACAAGGTGCTATTGGCGCAATATGCAATCAATCAAACCACGAACACAGGGCTAACCCCTTCTCTTGATGATAAGTTAACAGTATACAACTGTTGCACGCTGTGGCGTTTTGTACACCCGAAGCCGAGGGTGCCATTTGCCACCGAGGGTGTACAAAACCCATGGCCCCAGTCACAGCATGTAACAATTGTTTTGTTATACCTTGGTAACATTGTTATTCCTCTTCTCAAAGTTCTGTTGTCATAGTTTAATCATGGTTTAATAAGCAGACGTCACAGACGAACAGTTCAAATAAGAAACAATTCTTCACCTGTTCCCTCGAACCCGCGTGTGTTTCTTACAGCGCTGGAAATCGACCAACGGTGTGAACATTTAAGGCGATGACACCGGTGTACATCACTTTTCATGTTACCCAGCCCGCTGTGCATTACGCGTAGCGCGCATCTTTAGCCATAATACATGCGTATTTGTTGCACGGCACGTGATTGGTTCTCGACCAATCAAACTTCACAATTTGTACAGAGGTATAACAATTGGGTTTGTTTACAGGTATTCAGGATGACATTTTGGAAAAAGGTATGCCAATTTTATTGAGTACAAGAGGTGACCTACATGTACACATGGCAGAGGCTTTAATGCACTTTTCAGGCTATTAACAATGTAATCACATTTTTGCTGATTTTTCAGAGACTTATAAAATCAAAAGTCAGACTTAAGTAGGAAGAATAACATGCCTGCGTGCTTTACACAACACACAAGACCATCGACTTTACGTCCCATCCAAAGGACGTAACAATAATGGTCTTGCTTAAGGACACGAGTATCTCGACTGGGACTCAAACCCACCTTAACAGTAACACCACATATTGAGTCTGAAAAATTATCCACTCGGCCACAAAATGCCATGTAACTGGCATTTTAACTCAAACACCAAAGATTTTGAAACAGACTAACTTTCGAGACACTTCGTGAGAATGACAATTATCTGTTATGAAAATCTCTGGAGGCCTAGATTGTAATCAATTTTTTTTTTTATCTACCCCTGAAGTTTTTTAATTCCCTTGGGTTTCAGAACATTTCAATTTGTAATCAGCATCCCGCATCATCATGACTGAGAGGCAAGCTTGCCCTTGCAACACTTTTTTTTAATTACGTTGGCTAGAAGACATGACTTGGATCGGTGACACGGGCTGGATGATTTTGTTGAGGTTGTCTTTTGCTAAAGGAATCTGACGTCAGTTATTACAATGTTTAATATAAGTTTAAGGTTTGATACACAAATTGTACACTCAGTGTTTTGGTGGGGGGTTTTATCAGGGGAGCTTTTCAAGTTTTTTAGCAGGATGTGAACCAAAGACCTCTGGAGGCAGATCATGGCAGATGCAATTACCGATTTATGGTTGGTTTGTATAATTGGCAGTCGTGCTCATTCTGACCAAAATCGTCAAGAAAGGGTGCACTGTAGTGAGAACACCGTTTGTCGCAAACATGAAGCTAAAACTGGAATTGTTAGCTTGTTGAGCCAAAATCACCACAATAAGGACCAAATTTGAGCAAATTTTAAAAGAGAAGGCTTTAAATGGAATAACACGGAATGAACCGTCTACCAAACCTTTCAAGGAATATTATCCCTCACTTTACACTACATTCACAATGAATCACATGCCCATCCGGTTCCATTATGTGACACCACCAGGGCCTACCCTCTGCCTAATCATTCAAAACATTGTACAGGAACATCAACGATGCAAAACAGCCACTTAGACTAATTGAAATGACAAACAAAATGATAAACACACAGTGGCCCAGTCAGTCATCGCTGTCTCTTTACCCCTATCCTATAAACATGAAAGTATTCATTTCCACTCAACCGCCCCCCCCCCCCCCCAATTGGAAAGCGACCTGAATTTATGAAAAAGAATTTCTTTAATACCAAACATGCCAGAGGTATTTTCCGTTGAGCGTCCAACAAATGAATTCTACAAAAGGAGTAATGATGAATACAGAGTGAAAAGTTGTTTGTAGGAAATATCAATCCACATATTTTTCTATTGATACTTCTTACTGGAGCCACAAGACTAAATGGGTAACAATGCAAGGAGGGCAAAAATGCCAAATTCCGACGAAGAAAATACTGCAGGTTATAAAAGCTGATGATTGATCTAAAACTCTATGAGAAAAGTTGGAGTCTGAATATTAAAATAAGAAGAAAACAAAACTAATGGCTGGTTTGTGTTTAGTTTAGTTCTGAGACACTCTATTCAGTTTTTTTTTTCTACTCAATCAGTTTACTTTTTAAAACACATTCAAGTGAGTCTAAAATTCATGAGTCTAAAATGTTACTTGGTAAGAAAGCACTGGCAGCTGTTGATAATGTATAATATTTTGAGAAACGATTCCCTTCCAAGGGATTTGTGATTTTAGCCAAACATTTTCAATCTGAGAAACGTTTCTGCGGAAATTTGGTTAAAGGTACTTTCTAGCATAAGTTGACACAAAACAATCATGATGCGTGTACACTTTAGTCCGCCCATCAAACACCATTTTTAAAGTCAAATTGGGTTTTTGCTTTGGAGCTGTGTGAAGCCTTAGCCTGTTCAATTAGAACGCGTCCTTCAAATGTGTCTTAAAAAAAAAAAAATGTGTTAGTTTCTCTCTGCATTGAATAACTGTACTGTATACAAAATTGAATTTAGTACATATGAAATTTTCCCTACGTAAAGTGTGCAATCCCTTTGACTGCATAGAACTAATGTTAATTTTTTGCTTCCCTGTGCTTAAGGGACCTTGATGCTAAGTCGTGTAATACACTATGCATATTAAAAACATGTACAATCATGGTACAATTGAATTTAAAGCAAATGTCCTTAGATTATATAGGATTAGGAATGCTCTGCTCATCTTCAAACAAGATCCCAATCCCTTCAGAGTGCTCGTTGGCTGGAGTTGATTGTACAAATACAAGAAAAACCTTTGGAATGTTTCTCTAACAGAAAGCGCTCACATAAAGCGAATTCACAAAAGTGCAGTACAAAGATTGGGTATTGTTTGTCTGGAATGAGAGCATACTGCATGGGTTTGTTCTCCAGTCAAGCTAGGACTTAAGGAGAAAGACAAGGAAGATGAAGAATTGCGTAAAGGGATGGAGCATTAAAATACTGTACTACATTTATTTTTAACTTCGATGCGGGCAAAAAAGGAATCATGGTTAGAGGAAATCGGGTTAATACAATCCATTGCTTACACTGGAGGGGGGATCTACAAGTGGATTTCCGTACATAAATACAGGCCATACTTCACTGAGGCAACGAAGGCGATTGTCTCCATGCCCCCTAGTCATTGCCTTAGTGCCCTTGGACAAATTCTCCAGTATAAATTTACAATTTCCTCATTGAGTGCCCTTTACGAAGGAGAAATGCCTTGGTGCCTTGCCCTTTCAAAAGCAAAGCATACAGGCCTGAATACTGTAGGCCCTGCCCCCTACTACTTTTACTTCATTATGGGTAAACAAATGAATCGTGGTGAGAGGAAAGTGGGTTAATACAATCAATTGCTTACACTGGGGGGAAATCTACAAGTGGATTTCCATACATAAATTTAGAGAGTCCATGATGAAATGGCAACATGACGAAATGATTTTCCAATGTACCTTTTTGTTTTCTATGTGAGGTGGGTGTCTGAAACCATAATCCATTTTAAGAGTGGTGGACACACACATATGAAACTATTAGGTTTAGGTGAATTTGTAAGAGTGCACTCAGATGGTGTCTGCCATACCTCAAAAAAGGCTAATAGTTTGAAGGAGGGTGGTGCTTTCTTTATGGTGAAACATGCAAGGGGTCTATGCAGTTCTTCCACTAAGCAGACCCCTGGACAGATAATAATAATAATAATCCATTAAAAATGCTCCCAGGCGCTTCACAACAACAAAACATTTTAACCACAAAAACTAAATAATTAAAAGATCCAAAAATAAAATCCATATGTAGATCTAGACAATATTATGAGACTAACATTTCAAAATTTCATTTCAAAAGGTGGTCGCGTGTCTGAAATAAATCCTGAGCGTATATGTCCCTGCATGAAGAATATCCCCCAATAGGAATACACAGCCTGAGAAGCATTACGCGGTATCACTTCTCAGATTCAAATTTGGGGGCATAAAAACTGTTATCTTTTTACATAGGCCTACTATAACCATTACTTCAGAGTGAAATGTTTCTCAAAAAGCTTTTATCAGACTCTGATAGGCTTCTGACCAAAAGTTTTTCTTAAGAGTGACTACAAAATGTACAGGCTACATGTACATGTATGTCCTATCTAAGTGTTTCAAATTGGAAACAGAAAAACTAGCAAATGTTTTTTTATTTCTGATACCAAATATACTCCTTTTTAAATCAACCGAAGGTTTATATTTTTTATACGAAATGTATTCCCCTTTAAGTATTTCAAAGTGGACACATTAGCAAAATTAAAGTGCCCTCATTAACATAATACCACTAAAACCTTTCTTGTAAAGTCCCTATATAAAATATAATAGAACTGAAACCCACACCAATATGACTATTACTACTTCATAATACAATGCCTCAATATGATAGTTAATTGCCATGACAACGTCGGGATAGAACGTAATTAGAGAATGTAGTGACGCTATGCAACATTTACACAACGCACTATTAAAGGATTGAAATGGTTGGGGTGGGGGGGGGGGCTGTAATGGAACGAGGATCACAGGTTTTGCCCTTAAGTTTTGCAGTGACTAGCCAGCAGGACCATCTAGCTTGAAATTTCCCTGAATAGTTCCCCTTTTTTTTCCTTTCTAGTCCATTAATGTTTTTCCCAACACTTATCTGGCCAGATATGTTTTAACAGCTCTGCAACGACTATACAATTTTTGAAGTGGAAGTGCCCTTTGCAAAATGAAAAATAGCCTTGCTCTCTCAAACATGATATTCTAGGCATGTAGTTTTATAACGATGAAGCAGATAGAATTTAGGGAGGGAGAGTGTTCCATAAATTGGGAGTGGCAACAGAGAAAACTCTTTCACTGTATCGTGCTTTCACATGAGGACCAGACATTAGTTGAAAGTGAGAGGATGTATTATAAATGCATGTCGGGATGTAGCCAGATCCCGGTTTTACTGATTTATGCATTCCAAGGATGAAGGAGGGGGATCGAGGGAATAGTTCTTCTTCAACAGTCAAATCTTGTGAGACCGCTCACAAAAAAACATGACCTGCCTCAGAAACAGTGGATGTTCGGATGCCTGGAATACAAAATGCTTGAAAATAATCGAATACAAATTCAACTACAGCATTTGTACATCATTACATTCTGTACATGTGCCAATAAACCTTTTGCACAAGCCCACATGGTGGTTGTCAAACAACCGAAGTCTGCACCACGCAAAAACTCTCATCCAATGACATAGGTTTTTGTTTGACCAAGCGATGGCCCTGTTCTAGTTGTGTTGTCTTACTCAACAGGTCTACCCGTGTTTCAAAAGCAATAAGTCTTATAGCTGTGCACAAACAAATTATTAAAAATTCCTTTTATTTGCATATATATTTTTCCCTGGATGTGGTTTTACCAAGTTGGTTATTCTGCAACTAACTGCACATTTAGTAAAGTTGTGGTATTTGTGACAGAAAAAAACAGCATTTGGTTGAAACTTTCTTGAAACTTTCTTGATAATGAACAGAGACAAGTTCACTCAGCTGGCGATTGATACAAAAGGTGAAGAGAAATCTCTTCAAATTTAAGCATTTGAAATGAATTGTGGAGATCTCTTCACACATTCTCTTAGTTTTAAATTTGACAAAATTTAGTCCATCGTCAGTATTAACGGATGGATGCCTACTACAGTCAACTGAAACAGTTCAAGGAGGCATCATGATCTGAATTTAGTGTTCTCATCTAAAAACCACTGATGCGCCATCCCATTAGATGTATGAAATCTTTCTTGTAGCTCGAGGATTGGAATGAATGTGCTCTTCCAAAAACAAATGATACACCTTTCATTTGTACTGTACACGAAGTACAGTTTAGGCTGACCCTCCCGTTCGTTGCATCTGATTCTGATGCAAAGTAGTCGTTGCTATGAAAACTCATGCATGGGTTTTTTGTGATAAATTAGTCTCACCGTGGTGCTACCCACCTCTTTCTTGTTTTATCTATCAGACTTAAAAGGCTATTTCCATTATCGTCATTCAAGCTCATTGAATCAGGCTCACAAAATTATACTCCCACACTGTTTTTCCACGACATGGAGAAAAAGTGTGGGAACTGGTGAGATTGTCAAAATACAACCCTCCACCATTATTTTGATGAGAACAAGAAGTCGATTTGTAAGTCCATTGACAAATCACAGACCTCTAGGGACCCCTAGGCACTCATGAGAGGGTATACTGGGCAGAGAAAACAAGACTATTACAAAGCAGCTAGTGATTCCCCATAAAAGATTACTGCATTGAAACCCAACGGCTGAGTTTTGTGCAGTTATAAACGGACTCGGGCAATACATCTCTATTAACTTTTACTTCTCCTTTGTTTTCTTCTCAAAGCGCATAGGGACTTCTCTGTGATTGTGATATGCGCTCTACAAAAATGGTTCATTATTATTATTATACAGGAGTTTTGAATTTGAAAAACATTTTGCAGTTTTGCAGTTGGTTAACTGTAAAACTGCAAAATGGCATGGTTATGAAATTGAACTTCAAACTTGTTCAGTTTTAACATTACAGAGCACTGCACATGGTGAAACGTCAAAATAAAAATGAATATTATGGACTGGAGTTGTAGAGAGCGTACATATTGACCTAAATTCGACACTCATGCTGCAACAATAAAGAGAGGACAAAACTGCAAGGAAAGAATGGCTGTGTCATCAAGTGGTTTTAAAGAGCTGGGTTTTGAGGGAAGTTTTGAAACAGCTGACACAAAGCACTTGTGCTCAAATGTGACATAATACATACCAGCAACAGTCTTAGACTTGGATTTATGGGCTTCTGTGTTTTAGAAAAAATTATTCAGCTGGGAAAATACTTCAGAATTCAAGGGCACAAGAAATTCCTTGGGAGAAAAATGCATTTACTTCCCTGAAGGATCTTTCCTTCTGCATTTCAACCGATCCATTTCAACACAGAGAGCAAATTTTAAGTCAGTTTTGATGAAGCAAAAACGCGGATATGAAATAAGACACAGTATTTCTAATACAATCAATTCTCAAATTTGGCAGGAAAATCCACAAGACCGCAGGGCTTGTAGCTCAGATCTTTTGTTCACGAGACCAGATTCAAAAAACAAACAAAAACGACACTAAAGATTCTCACTAGAATCAAAATAATAGTTATATCTCAGTTTCAACATAAAAACAAGTTTGTTGTTCTTGTTGTTGCTTTGGGTTTCGGTTTTTCTGAGAAGAGAAGATTTATCTCATTTGACTTTTGGGTCAGTAGACTTTGAGTTCAAAAATTTAAATATCAGCTACAAAGTCAACCTTTGTGTTTGTTTTTAATGAAGTTATTTAAAAGTACCAGGCACCGGGACTTGTCCAATCATTCGTTTACTGCCCTGACACTAAAATCACTTGCTCCGGACCTATGATCCAGTGTAAAATTGGAGCCTGACAACAAAATGGTAGAATCAGTGGTGGGAATTATAACAAAAACAAAATGCGCATGGTTGAATAACCTCCAGCTACATCCATCTAGTAAGATTCCAAAACATTTCAAACAAAATTCTTAAACAACGAATCCCAGAACACTGTAAACACACAAACAAATTTCTTCAAATCTATAAAAATAATTATGACGATTCCTTACCATACAGCTTTATTTGTCTATCCTTGGTTTCTACCAGCAATATAACATATCCTCCGATATCTGTCATGTCTGTTGTTGTCTCATAAATAAAACAAACCAACGATATTATCTATCCAGGCAAGGGGTCAGCATACTGTGTGATGAAGCACTGGTGCAGCTACACCGACCCAAACATGTGATCAGAGATCCCAGCACTCCAAAGATCAAATACAAAAACCAGAAGCCGGAGGACAGAAATGAAGACACAGGCAAAAAGGCAAAGAGAAGGCTTTCCTGTCTTCTGTTATTACACGAAACTCATCCCCAGTGTTGACATTATACTGGTCCGAAACCACTCCACTGTATCACCTTTATCCATTGAGAACAAGCCACCTTGTACTTAGTAGTAGTGGCAGGTTGCAAGTCAGCGTTGTTGTGAGTGTGTGTGTAGTGTTCATATATCAACCACTGCTCTGTGCATCAACCCACTGTAAAGCATTCACTGTGTGGAGACACCAGCAACCAGTTGATCACAAGCCCAGGGTCTCTGCCAGGCGGTCTCCATTAACTCAGCATACAGGGGTGATTAGCGATGGGAAAGCTATTGGCTAAATGGCTATGAAGTCACTGCAGCTCATCATTATTTGCTTCTCCTTTAATATTGCTGCATTTTGGCGTTATCTTAAGTTCTGTGTAAACATCAACAGCGTATGGTTTTTGGCTTAATATGAAGCAAGGGATATTTATAAGTGTTACAAAGTCTGGGGGAAGATAAAGTTATAAAACACATCTTTATGGTTTTGAATACATACAATTAAGACTTGGTTGTGGTTTCGGGGATACAAAAACAAACCTACTCAAGCAGCATCAAATATATTGTTTCTTTGGTTTTCTTTAGATGATGGATAATCACTGTAAAACTATGATAAATTATGGAGAATTCTTGCTTATATTTATTTTTCATTATTGCTAGATTAACTAAAGAATTATTTGTGTTTACACTATGCAAAAATGATGAGAAATGTCTTAAACAGTCAATCCATTGGGAATTCTCTCGTTTTACAGTGATTGTCCATCATCTAAAGAAAACCAAACAAACAAACAAATAAGCAGACATTACAAACAAACAAACAAACAAACAAATTATGATAAATTATGGAGAATTCGTGCTTAAATATTTATTTTCATTATTGCTAGATTAACTAGAGGATTATTTGTGCTGACACCATGAAAATGAAAAAAATATGAGAAACATCTTTAACAGTCAATCAATAGGGAATTTTTCTCACGGTAATCGCTAACTCTAATAACACGATAAGTATAACCTTGACTGTAGAAGTGAATGTACATTTTCATATTATTCAAGTACATGTGTGCACATGATTGTGTCACGTACTATTCATTTGTGTGCACTTAATGTGTGCTGCAAATGTAGGTAAAATAACAGTACATTTGTGACGCCATCTGAACTTGGTTTTCCTAACCTTCAACTGATCATTTAAATTTCTTAAGAAAGGTTTTCCTTTGTAAAGAAGATATTAACATTGGTAGAAAGGTTTTCATCCTTTTTGATATGTGCTATGCTTGGTCCAAATATAAATACCACACAAGTTTTGCTGCCATAAAAATGTTATAAAAATATCACATGAAGCAAATCCAGGGTACAAAGTGAAAGCAAAAATGCAAACAAATTGAAAAGTTATCGCATAAAATTGATGAACTGTTACAGAAATAAAACAATAACAGCACGACCATATCTCTTGATCCAAGAAAATCCAGGGTAAAAAAAAAATCATACAAATATGGAAAAATGATGTCCTGATAATGATTAACTGTAACAGAAATTAAACAATAACAACAATCTTGACCATATCTCTTGATCCAAGAAAATCCACGGTACAAATGAAAAAAAAAAGGGCAAAAGTTGGGTCCTAAAATCGATAAACTGTCAAAGAAATTACACTATAACAAGACAGTATCAGTAGATTCAACCAAATCCAGGGTACAAATCAAATAATGCATTTGTGGACAAATTATGTCCGAAAACGATGAAGCTGTCACAACAAATATACACTCACACCAACCCATTATCATTTGAAAAGCAAATCCAGGGTGAAAAAAATGAATAAAATGGAATCATGTCCAACAACAAGTCAGTACTTGGGGAGTTCAGTAGTTGAACCTTCTTCATGCATCATAAAGTAAAAGATGAGTAGTGAGAAAAAATGCAGTCCCTGATCTCATAGACAAACAGTCCCCGTGCATAAAAACACTCTCAACTACGTCAAGGGACTATTCTGAAAAAATAAAAAACACCTCTCATTCATTGGAGCTCTAGCCTCTGTATAAATTCGCCCTGGGTCTGTTGTGTCAATACTTAATGCGCCCTCCCTCGCTTCAAATATCCCCTCTCTTGCGCTATTAACCAATCGATCTCGCAGATTGCTGAACTTACAGGGGTCTCTATTATTAAGTTCTAGCAATGTATGATGTTTAATAAACACGTTTGACTTCCCCCTGATTATTTCGGTGATGAGATCTAAGGGTTTAATGTGCGTCAGAGGATGGTGTTTGAAATTATACTCAATTTCAAAGTGCAGTGGCTTTGCCTTTCAGGGCATGGAGCCTCAGGAAGGTGGGTGGGTGTGAGTAGATACACTCATGGAAACAACTTACAATGAGCACTGCAGGGCTCGATTTGGGGGTAAAATTGTTACCAGACCAGAATTTTTTTGTTTACACGACCAGCAGATGATTTCACCAAACACTAGGATTAATCCTATCTCGAGTTAGGATAAGTAACTCGTCCTAACTTTAGATGGTTCAATGCGTCCTAACTAATGGTTACGGAACTTAACATGTCCTTAGTCCTTTAAGATTAACCCTATGTTAGGAAGAGTTTAATGAAATGGATGGCAGAATCTTCATGCGAAAGAACTTTCGACACAGTTCAAATTGCAAATTGTTTTCCTATGAAGCATTCAATGAGAAGATACACTCATCTCATTTCAGGCCTGGAATCGCTGCCCCTGGTCTTGACCCTCAAAAGCTTTCTAGTGCCCTTTTCAAAACGAAAGTGGCCTTGCCCTTTCAACATGTTCAAAGATGAAATTCCAGGCATGTCAGTAAATGGGTTTGTATATTTTGATGATCTATGGATTAACAGACTCAAAATAAAAAAACATATGAACATAATTTCTTGATGTTTAAAAAAATATTACACAGTGAGATCAAATTGACTTATAAATATCTCAATCACTGTGATATTTTTTAGAATTAAAGGGAAGATTTCAATAAACTCCAGAGTCTCTGCATAAGAGGCTTGGGCATCTTTCAATGATTCCAAGACAACAGGTTTTTACAAAATATTTACTATTAAAGGCACCAGACACCTTTGGTAGACCAGTATTCTCAGCTGGTCTATCCCAACATGCATAAAATAACAAATCTGTGAACATTTGGGCTCATTTGGTCATTGAAGTTGTAATATTTCAATGCAAGAAAAAAATACCCTTGGTTGCACAAATTTGTGTGCTTTCAGATGCCTAATAAAAGGCTTCAGGCCTGTAGTCTGTGAATATTTAAGTGGGAAATTACCTCTTTCTCAACAAACAATTACCCTAGAAACATGTATGTCCCTTTCAATTTTAATCACTGAATGGATGCAGTGATTTACAGACAAGTCAGTTACTCAATTTGACCACACAACAGCTTTTTCTAAATCAATATCTAAAAAAATATCACAAGAGGGCGCTAATCCAAAGAAACAAGCCATCATCTCCAGAGTGTGTACTCAATTTGGGCAACAGAGGGAGCTCTAAATGTTTATGGTCTAGCACTAAAATCTATGGTCTCTTTCAAATCAATGTAATCAATGTAAGCTTCAAGGAAATCTAGTCTGGTTCCTTGATGGTTCGTTGAGCATCGGTATTCATAACTACAACACTAGGCAGGGTACATGACAAAGAACATGAAAGTATGATAACACTTCAATATTACAATTTACTCTCCAACAAAACACACTCAATGTACAACCCTTGGTTGTGAAAATCACTTGCCTGGGACCTGCGATCCAGTGTTAATTTTGAGCCCCGAAACTGTTGTTTATAAAATGGGCAAACAAAAAATGTGTACCCACGATTGTGGCTGTGTGCACCATTTAACTGCTTTCCAGAACTGCCTGATTTCAGCGAGGGCTTTGCATTTCTTCAATGTCTTCTCTCCATGTGAATCTTTAGGGCTGCACGGTACAGTGCTAAAGAATCCCTTGCTTTTATTACTGATGATATAAAATGGATACAAATAATCTTTCAATCCAACTTACCTTGTAGGATCTCATCAACTCGTGGCAGGAATCCCTCCTCGATGCCTCCCATCACCGAGAATCCAAATCTCTCATCATTTGCAATCATTTCCAGAACCACAAAAAAATCCTAAAAACAAAATAAAAAACAAATTCAAGGTGAAACAATTGTCAATGGTGTTTGAAGCTTTGCATGGTGTAAGGGCCATATATGTGAGATGTGTTGAGAATAAGAGTAACTATAAATATAAATATGAATAGTAAACTTGCGGACTACAACCATGGGTAAATCTCTTTTGAGGGAGTGTTGGCTCTGAAAAGAGCCTGTTTGGTCTTGATGTTCCTAACAGTATACTCTGCTCGTCTTCAGGAGAAACATTTATTTTAATATGCATCTGTGCATAGCTTCTACAGGCCTTGAAACTTGGCTCTTGAATCGGCACAGAAATTTCCCTCTGGTAAAAGGAACCTCTGGAGAGGAAAATGTACAGGACCTTGCAGAGGGCAACACAGCAAAAGCACAGGGCACCACGGCAATTGCTTTGGGTGCCATGGGTTAGAGCTAGGCCTGGGCGAATTATTCGAATATCCGGTTAATGGCGAATAGGTTTTCCTATCCGTAACCGCGAATGCTTTTTTTTTCTTAACCGGATATCCGCACAGGGCGCGAATAGCTATTTATAAACCGGATAGTTCTTTAATTACAACCAAGTAACCGGATATTCTTTTAATATCCGAATATCCCCGGACGTCGGGCGACAACTTATAGGAATGTTTTGTTTGAATCCGTATGAAACTTCTATTAAGGCAGCATAAAACAGCATAAATTAAGTATTTAACTATGCTCACCTCCGTGAAGAGTTAAACAATGACATTTCTGACGTAATTTGTTCAAAGATTACGAAAGTTTTCCTTCACGTACGTAGAGTCAATCACGATCAAAAGAAAAAGCAAATCGCCATCTTTAAATTAGATCCGGTTATTTTTATGAATGAACCGAGTGACACTGTCTAAAACTAATATCAATAGCGCCCTCTAGCGGCGAAAAAAACTATTTGAATATCTGGTTAATTTCGGATAGTTGGCCAGCGGTATCCGAATATCAAAATTTCACTTTTCGCCCAGCACTAGTTAGAGCAAGGCCTGCTTTTGTTATTTTCTTTCATAAAACAAACAAGCTACTGTATTTATTTGAACAAAGTTATAAGCAAGTTCAAGACATGAATCTGGGCAAGAAATAAGTCAATTGTATCAAAGGGCTACACAGGGCTAGTAATCTCACAGCTAAGCATGTGCAAATTACACAGTTACCAAGTTAACTGATTGATCGTCCAGTAACGTATTATTACAGTTCAGATAATCATTGACAACTTTACTCAAAAGTGCCACAAAATGCAGACTACATTTGGTTTCACGGTTGTATGCAACGCACAATACACATTTTTCGTGCGACACAAGCAGTCACATATGGTTTCTAATAGCTCTCTACTTTGCATGAAAAGAGGGGCATTCTGTTTTCAAATTAGGGTACATTGGAAAGAAATGTAAAACGTAGTGCTGTCAATAGACCTTTATCATGGTGCAGCCATCTTGATTTTCTCTCATTGATATCAATGTTACCAAACCGAGGCTGGAAGAACAAAGTAGCCTGGTTCATGATTATTAGCATTCATTATTGTTCTTCGATACGAGGAACATGACCAAGTAAAGAAGGAGGTAGCATGATAATGGTCTATTCAGACACAGGATGGTGGTGAAGGGTTGCCAGATGGTTGTGTTGGTTGAGTGGTCTGAAGAGGTTGTTTTACTGTGCAGGCTTCACATGTGCACACAGTTTGCTTGGGACTGCCAATGGTTTGTGCAGACAGAGTCGAACCGTTGCACATAAATAATGTTTCTTTAATTTGATTAAAATGTCTGTCTTGTGTTTGGCATTGCATTTCCACTCTTTCAGTCCATATTATTTGCACTCTAACCAGAGGGCCTAAAGTAGTACACCACATAGCTTGATGTTTTGGAAACTTGTCTTATTTTGAATTTCCTAGAAGGCTCAAAACAACTTTCTTTTGTGGGGGTCAATTGATGGTCAAGTTGTTTTTCGGTGTATTTCACCAACATTCTCTTGCTATGTTGATCTGAAAACACCCTCTAGTGTTCAATGTTTCTTGCCCAATTATTCTTGCAAAGTAGAGGGATGTTAAAAATAATTTGGGAAGCTAATCCTCCTTACTCACAGCTAAGAGCTGAATTGCGAAGGGCGGGGCTACAAAGTGTTCAAGAAGCAGCCATGCAAGGGCGCCTTTGGAATCCAGCCATCAACCCATTATGACCACAGAGCACAGCCAAAGTAATTAATAATAATAATAATAATAATAAGACTTGTAATGCGCACATATCCACCCTGCTGGGTGTTCAAGGCGCAGTAAAACCAAAAACAAAACAAAAAACAAAACACAACACAAAGAAAAACAGACACAACAAAATTAGTCATTGAAAACCTGTGGCATAAGATAAGTTTTGAGAAGAGACTTGAATTTTGCAATACAAAGACAAGATCGAAGATTAAGTGGTAGAGAGTTCCAGATGCGTTGGTTTTTCCCGAGGGAGGAAAACCAGATGGTCTAGAAAACCCTCGTAGCACAGTCAGAGAACCAAGCACAACTCAACTCACATATATAGCGCTGGCCGGGTATCGAACCAGGGTCAACTTGGTGGGAGGCGAGTGCTTTGAGCACAAGCCAACCATGCCCCCGATCTATAGCATTGTGCAAAACGGCTATTATCCTGCTAATTGTTGCTAAGCGCAAAATTTGTCAGAAAAAGTGTCTGCACGAGCAGCTCTATGAAGTTGGGCCGATGTGTCAAGATGTATTGATTCTTATAAATTGACAACAACAAATCGCTGAGGCTTACCTCTCAGTTCTAGAGAATGTATCAAAAAGCAGGCTTTTTTTACGTGGAAAGATTTAAGCTGAATTCAAATAAAAATCTGAAATTTATCATCCCTGTAAAAAGTCGCTGATGCTTACCTCGTCATCATCGTCTTGTAAGATGCCAAAGTCATCCCCCAGGCTGCTGACCTCCCCATCATCCTCCATTAGATTGTGGTGGAGAGGGGCAAAGGTGCTCATTGGTCCGTTGATGGGAGGTCGTTCAAAGGTCATCTCGACCGGAATGGTCTCAAATGCGTTCATTTTGTTGCTAAGACTTAATCTGTTATTCTGAAGTAGACGCGCAGAATTAGTTTCTCATCCTGTAAGAAGTTGAAAAGATTACAGAAATTTAAGTGGCAATCTTGAAACAATTTGAACTAGCAAAAAAAGATTTTAGAGATGAGCATTGAGAATAAACTCAGTAGGGATGGAGTTTTCTGCAATAGAAATTCCCGTCACTACATAAGACAATTGTTATGGGCTTCATTGTTTTTTCCCACTAAAAAAAACCCGCGGAATATTAAATGGTTACAACCAACAATGCTACTATGTAGGCAATCTCGTTGTTCCAGTTGGTAAGACATCTGCTCAAAAACGATAAAGATTTTGGGCTTGAATCCCACCCAAGTAACTATGAATTGTTTTAACAGAACATGGAAAAGTACTGAGTATAATGCATTTACACAAATCAGGATTGGAAGGCTAAAACCAATAACCACGATGTGTTTACATGCTGAAAACTTTGCAAGTTTTTCACTATTTTTTACTGACTCACACACAAGGGATTAAGCCCAACTTTTGACAGTTGTTATTTCATGTTTATGGCCCACATTACAATCCCAATCCCAATCTGCAAATATTTTGTCAGCCCAACCAATCATGTCATGAAGAGGATTCTAAAGTCAAATGTTGTGAAGGATCGCTGACGACTTGCACTACTGGATCCCACCTGTCTGATTGTCATGGGATGATACGCATTCATCCTGTGGGTTTATGGAAGCCATTTTTGAGGATGGTGCTCAGGCGTGCCTGATACTTCACGGAGGCAACGAAGGCAACTGCCTCCATGCCCCCTGGTCATTGCCTTGGTGCCCTTGAAATGCACAGTAGAAATTTACAATTTCCTCATAGGGTGCCCTTTACCAACAAGAAAATCGCTTGGTGCCCCTTGCTCTTTCAAAAATGAAGCATACAGGCCTGGGTGCTGCTCGTGGGGATGGGAGACTTTTAATGAGCTGCTTAGTGTTTGATGGACAGGCCAGTTACGTAACGTCAGAGTTGCGGAGGCCCCAGGGGAATGTCAGGGAACATTATGTGACATTTCCTCTGTAGATCATTGAGGGAGTGGAGTGGAGACGAGAGAGTGTACTACACAGTTACTACATGTATCCCAGGCCTGATTGCCTCAATGCCCCCTGCTCATTGCCTTGAAGTCACAGTAGAAATTTACAATTTCCTCATAGGGTGCCCTTTACCTAGGAGTAATTGCCTTGGTGCCCTTGCCCTTTTAAAACTGAAGTTTACAGGCCTGCTATTCCATACTAGGCTCAATTTCGTAATGCTGCTTGTTAGCAGACAATAGTGCTTAGCAAATTTCCCTGCCTAGTAAAAAATTAACAGGGAACCAGAGTCAAACAATAAATGAGGCGTACATGGTATTTGGGCTGGTTTGTGTTTCTTCTGAGGGCACCATCTGATACCAACACTGTCAGTCCAACATGGAAATCCATTCTAAGAGTCTAATTATTTATGTCAGCAAAATGATGATCTGTTCATCTGCTGGTACAAAATTCCTTTGCAAAATCTTGTGACAGCAGTAACTTTACCAAAGGTTGTGAGTTATGCAATGTTACATGTATCCCTCCTAAGTTTCTGATATGTGTACCAGCATTAATAGGCCACGCCCGATGTAAGATGGGAGCACTTCATCCAATTAAATGGCTTAGAAAAACAATGCATCATGTCCAGTTTAAACAAACGAAATTCCTGAACTATTTACACATAAATTTATTTTGTAATGATGGTGTCACGCATGAAACTAATTCAAATTGCTCTTTAACAAACACAAGTAGAGGCCATTCAGTATAATCAATGTGTAAAATTGTTTTTCTTTTTTCGAAACTGTGAGTGGATGGGTTAAAGAAAGAAAAAAAAGAACATCAAAGTTCAGTTTACAATTAGAAATGTCAAACAAAACTGAAGGGGAAAACACCCAGTGGCCCCTTCTTGATTGTCTGTCATTTCTGTTAGTGTCTGTGCTGGCCATTGTTTTATTCGACATCCTTGTTTTGATAGCTAAAATGTGTGCGTGATAGGGAGACGGCAAAAATTTCCTCTTCTGTTTTACCTACAAAGCTGCAAGTTGGAAGCCAGGTTAAAAGGCCATTGAAACTCATTGAGTTTCGAGAGCACTGATCTAAACAAATATCTGCTTCATTTCAGGGAACATATTGTTCTTCATCAGCACACATGATAGGACGACTTTAACTGGATATTCAATATCATAGTTTTGAATTTGATTAACGAGCCTGCAATACGATACACAATTACATCCAGGCATGATTAACTTGCTTGAAAATGCTAACAAAGAGGGGAGAGTTTCAACATGTAACTGTCTGATCGTACACTGTACTTAACCAAAATTACAATGCAAAATATGTACGTCATGTGTAATTGAATCAAGTTGGGTTTCCTAATGAAGTTTGATTGGTAATCAATAGATTGGCAACATCCAGCTGAAAGAATGCGTTTCAAGGTTTCGCTGGTTCATTGTTTGGAATCAAAGCCTATGGCAGGTCCTAGCAGCTTGGATCAGATGGTGATCTGCGGAACATGTTTGATGTTGGATCAATGGCTTCGCTTCACTGGAGGTGTATTCAAATTATTCTACCAGGGAAATACAAAGCTCACTGTTTGAAAAAATACAATCACAACTAACTGTATAATATACAAGAAATTTGGCAACATATTGTACGGTCCAGGCCTTGAATTTTGTTCTAGAAGGGGGCACAGCAATTTTCCTCATTGCAAGGGGCACTTCTATGAGTAAAATTTTATTGTGTATTGACCCCTGGCATGCGTGTCACACTTGGAGACTGTGCCACGCTCACCATTTTGGTGGTCAATAGGTTTACGAGTAAACGCAGCGTCACTTAAAATGCGCACTTCACTGAATAACACACAGTGACATTGCCCGCCAGTATGGCGCATTCAAGGTTATTCTGATGATGACGGCAGGTGAATTGGGTCAATTGGAACTTTGCAAAGGGCACCACAGCAAAAGCACAGGGCACCAGTAGCAAAAGCACAGGGCACGACGGCAACTGATGTTGGTGCCATGGGTTATTTTCAAGGCCTGAGGGTCTGCAATGCTGTATTCAAAATTTCTAATAATCAAAGGACCAATAATCAAAGTATCTGTATTTGATATATTTGGTTTGTCATAACACCATGATGTTGGGTAGGTTATGTTCTTCTGAGAACTTGTCGTGCTATTTATTCTACTGTCGTGGAATATTTTGTAATTCGGGAGAGTTCTAAATTCTAAAAGGAAATGTTGTTCTTATTGTACAACTGGGTGGCAGGTGGTAATTGCTTTGATCGAGGGAACTTCCTGTTAAACTTCACTGCCGCAGACTGAGTTTCTTAATTGGTCTCAAGGTTTTTACTAATAATATTAATAATTGCTTCTTACATAGCGCGCATATCTGTCACTCAGTAATGCTCAAGGCGCTTCAACATGAATACAACAAGCAATCACTCATATCATGAAGGAACAACTTTCCTCCATGCTCAAAAGAAATCCCATAGTAGAAATTTCAAAGAGGGAAATAAAATGTACACTCTAAAAATGACTAGATATCTGCATTCAGAATTTCAGAGCAGAAATTGCTAAACAGTAAGCTGAATATCATTATATAGTCAAGTGATCATATCTGCATGTACTGCATGTAGTAAAGTAATGGTTTGAGGTATTACCACCATGTGTGTATCTACTTGCCAGGTAGAGTGTGTCTTAGTATTCTACTACCTCGGAATAGATTTATTTTTTTGAAAAGAACTGTCCTACTAGAAAAGTGAACTACATGTAGTAGAGTAAACAAAACAAAACGTTCTGTTATCCCTGCAGGGGATGACTATCATTACATTGTATCATACAATGTACCTAACAATAAGAACACATTAAGCACGCGTCATACAATCGAACCGATACCCATCATCGAGTTCTTCAATAACTCGGCATGAAGTATTGTCATTTCAATTTGAATAACAATGAAGATGTCCCATGGAATTTTCTCCTCAGAGGGGCACTCGGGGAATGTACAGCTTAGTAGACTCATAGAGTAAGGACAGGTTTGTACAATGATAAAATGTGTCATAAAGTTCTCTACGATCTTAAACCGCTTCCCCCGAGACGAAATCAAAACCACAGACCTCTTTTAAATTCAGCTTGAACTTTTAGATTCCTGCTGTCAAAGCTGACAGTGAATGAGAAAATTGAGAAACTACAATCGTTTAAAGGGAAAGGCTTTAGCCTGAATTCAAATAAATAAATAAGCCGTTCAAATTTAAGCAATTTTTAAGAAGAAGGGTACAATTTTTTTTGAATTTTAAGACAGTGAGTGGGCCTGTTCATATTTCAAAGAAGGCAATGGAGGTATGTAAGTGCCTCCATGTCCTTGTTTGTGGCCTTGGTGCCCCTTGATGTTCTAATAGAAATTTATATTTCTGTCGTAATGTAGGTGCCCTTTTTTCTTTGGCAAAGGAAAACTACTTTGCCCTTACTACTCGTCATATCGGATTGGCTGTAGGACGCTCCAATTCAAACAGGAGAAAAGAAACAAGTTCAGTAAAGGGGACGATTTGAAGTCAACAAGAGCATGGAAGAAGGACTGTAATGAGTTTGAAGGATGCCAAACCCCTACAGGTCAACAACAGACTGTTTTGAAAACAGCACCCAAACAGAATACCCATAAGCTGAGACACAGTGTTTCCTAAGGTTCTGATAGTAACTCACCCACCAAAATATTGAGTCATTATTAACATCCTACAAGTGCATTGAGTTATTGTAAAACTGGAAAACTATCAGCAGGCCTGTAGTTTCATTTTTGAATGGGCAAGGGCACCAAGGCATTTTGTCTTTGGTAAAAGGGTACCCTACATCTATGAGGAAATTGTAAATATCTAAACTGCATATCATTTCAAGGGCACCAAGGCATTGACCCCGGGGGCATGGAGGCATTCACTTTTGTTGCCTCTGTGAAGTATCGGGCCTGTCTCAGTTTATTTGAGAGTTTTATTCAACCATAGAGAAAGATTTAACTCAGGATGGCATGGCCCTTTAGCAAGACAAGCTCCACCTTGTGTTGTTGATTATTGGTAATCATTCAAAGCAAGTCATTCACAACTTATTATAAGGTGGACAACTTCTCCTACAAATAAACTGCATTGTAAACAACCTACCAAAACTCACACTGTGACTGTACAACTTCCTCTGTAGGTCATTTTATTATTTTCGGAGGCAAAGTTATTTTAATGGCTGCCTATTTTGCATGTCAAAAAGACTAGCCATCCATATTGACAATAAGTATGCAATAATACACAAACAAATTGCACCTTAAAATGTATGTCTGGTGTAAATAAACAAACAACAGAGAGGAGAAAAAGGCACAATTTTAAGTCCTCTATTTGATCTATTTGAGTGAAGAAGATGGTTGTAACCTGAAACAAACCAAAGACAATTGCCTCCATGCCCCTGGTCATTGCCTCGGTGCCCTTTGAAATCTTCAAATGTAATAGTAAGTTCTTGTACTCACTTCACTCACTGAGGTGCCTTTTACCCCCAAAAAACTGCCTCGCCCAACAACAATGTCAGGTGTTTTTATTGTTGTTTACACTAACACTTCAAAGTTCACAATGGATGAGATGTACATTGATCTAAACGATCCTTAGTACTAAACAACAGTGCACAAAATTTAAATGAATTCTAACAGTACACTTGTAAGCTGTAGTGAACTCAAGCTACAGTTACTGTAGAGAACACACAGTACAACTAAATGCACAGATTGTTTCAGTGAAAAATAAATCAACAACTTACGTATTGTACAATACAACAATCCATCAATACGGCCAATACCAAATTAAACAATTTTTGGGCGAATTCCTGGCTGATTCCAAACAAATAAACTCTCCAAAATCTGACCGGAAAAAATGGATGTTACTGGAAATTGTTAGCAATTGATAATAGCTCTGTGTGTGTAAACACGGTCTTTTAACAACTGCAAATATTTTGCATTATCTATGGTTCATTATTTGGAATGGCATGTAGGCGGGACCAGGTCCAAAGGTCTATTTGAGAATATTTTAATATCACAGTTCTACAACAAGTGATGATACCATCTGTGGTCTTAGCTCGCAATTATGGTTTTATGTTTACATAGTGGTATTGGGTATAGGGTAAAGTGTAAAGAGGGCTGCGTTGTATGATGAATGATGATGTGATTTGGCCAAATGCAAACGTCGTAGCAATTGGAATTCACGGTTCCTATGCATGCCTTGCGCTTTTAAGCTTGAGTAAATTTGCCTGTCGGACTTGTAAATTCTGTGTCTCTTATTTGCCCAGGGAAGTTAAAGTAGCCCAAATTTTAAGCGTGTTGTCATTAATTCATTTTTTCTTTGTAGCGATGACAACCGCTTTGTTGGTCAAATGAAATACATTTCCCACACTCAAAAATAAATTAACACATTTGAAAAAGGAAGAATTATGAGCATTATGTAGGTTGTACAGCTTTTAGTACAATTTATCGTGTTTAAACCAATGGTAGAATTTAAACCTACTCAAAGCAAAGCATTTGTAAGTATACTACAATGTCATCAATACTTTGTATTACATTGATTAAGTCCTGATAACACTCTACCTAGTTCTAGCAATCCCATTAAGCTGACCCTAAGCACAGTGTAACACATTTAATCCTAGAATTTGTATTCAAATTGTACAAATAAATGACCCACATGTTTTTATCACTTTTGGTTAATACAATGGACGGTTGCTCACCTATGTTTGTTGTAAGTCACCCAGATGCTCTGTTTAAAATACATGCACGCTTTTGTGTCAATTATTTTCTTTTAAGGTTTCGTCACTTATCACATGCACAGACCTGATACTTCAGTTGTTGCCCTTGAAGTATTTAAGTCCACATGAAAATTCTCAACAATTTCAGACGTATTTCAAGATACACTATGCCAATAAACATTTTATTTGAAATGAAGTTGTCTTGGTTGAACTTTTGGATTTGTCTTAGGAGTTGTTAACGTTTGACGCTAAAACTGTCCAGCTGTCGATTTATCCAAACTCTTCCTATTAGGATTAATCTAGGACTTAGAGTTAAGTTCTGTATTTGTTAGAAGTCACTGAACCCATCCTAAATTAGGACGAGTTACTCATCCTAACTCAAGATAGATTAGGATTAATTCCAGCGTTTCGTGAAATCGTCTGCAGAGTCCCTAGTTGTCCAATGTGTGGCACTGCTTAACGCAGAATTCTACGAATTGCCATTCATCCATACAAAGCTAGGCCTATATTCCTATAAAACTATGGCTTGTCGTAATAAGGGCAGAACAATGCGGTACAGAGTTATCATGGGTGAAACTGAAAGCAGAGTCGAACCATGACATTTCCAATAATTTTGCTCTTCTATCGGTATCACTCTGTCACACTACACTCCCCCACATCACACCCAGCAGCACTCAGGTAGTCTGGCACTGGCAGTAGACAGTTGTTTTTCTGCCTCATTCAAGACTACTTTAATACTAACTAGGGACTTTTAGGATAGATGACAACCCAAATGACCACTTTCATAAGAGGAGCTCACCACAAAATTTTGTTTAATTGCCACACCACACCTGCAAAATTGATGTCCCTTTGGCTTGAGCGAGGAGTTTGTTGCAGGGACATGCAGTAAACCGACATAGTCAGTGACTTTATCAACAGATCAGACAACAGACAGACATGACAGACGCTTCTACACACAAAATAAACCCAGAAGATAATCTCCATCTCCATTGGTTCAGTCAGCAAAATATCCTGCCGGATACATCTACGCTAACTTGCGCACTGCGTGTGGAAATAGACTACTACGTGTATTTGTTGTTGCTTATATGCCCCTTGAATTTAGCTAGGGTTGTGCTGTTCACAGCAGCCGACGAGAGTGAGTTCCAGAGTTTAACAGTTGATACGAAGAATGAATCTTTGAAGGCCCGAGCTTTATGGCTGACTTGAGTGAATTTTTGGTTGTTTCCCCTCGTATCCCTGGTATTTTGATGAACATAGTTGTGAAGTGGAATGTCCACACTATTATTATTAATTTAACCAAGCATACGAAAACTTACAATCTGCAGCCACAACTGCCAAAGGAGTCATGACACCTGCCAGTGACACTAACACGACAGTGACAGAGGGTGACATCATCACTCGTATAATATAAAATAATTGTTTACACTTTTTAGCAATTGAACGGACAACATTCATCGTATTTTATAACGACACATTTTCGTCAACTCTTCATGTTCATTTTGAAACTTTGCCTACCCTTTTTCTTCCAACAGATATAATGCAAATAAACACATTTCAGTCAACTTAAGTATAGCTATATGAACTTACCAAGCAGCATTTTCCAATCTCTTGTGGTAAAATAACTTATTTATGACACACAAAAAATGAAAATCTATGTCGGGGATGGCTGACGGGTTGTCGATAAACAGTTCGTACTTCTACAACTGACGCCCCTTACGTCAAAACTTCACAATTTCGTCTGACGGGACGGTTGAAGGGCGCCCTCTTGTTGAAACATTAAAATCCAATTAATTAGGCTTGAGAGTTCCGAATATAAAGTGACTACTTTCAATGTTTTCACTGAAGCCGACTGCTAATATCATATAAGTGTATTATGTTTAGTATAATATAATTATTCTCTTGGCTTGGGTAAAGGTTAACACATCCGCAGCCCCTGTCAAATCGCAATATTATCCATCTTTCCCCCACTACTACTATTTTGCTCTGCGGATAGGGAGCAGAGCCCATTATTTTATTTCCATAAAGTTCTGTAACCTAAAAATCGTGCTAATCACAGAAAAGTATTAGCCAGGTACAAACCAAAACTACATTAAGTTTACATTGTTGTGTTGTGTCCCACTAAATTGCTTAGCAAAGGAACTTTGCCAAGCAGTTTGGGCCGGTGTCGCATGCAATTATGTCCTCTATGCAATACTATCTGGCGGGCATTAATGCATATGCAAT
Organism: Asterias rubens; assembly: GCF_902459465.1. NCBI lineage: Eukaryota > Metazoa > Echinodermata > Asteroidea > Forcipulatida > Asteriidae > Asterias > Asterias rubens. Next base: position 30,363,987 of record NC_047062.1, read on the forward strand.
AATGTCCGCCGAACGGTATTGCATATGCAATCGTGTCGCCCGGACGCTGCTGCATAATGCAATTGTGTCCGCCCGGACACATTTGCATATGCATTTGTGTCCGCCCCGTGCAAAACCGCCCTTGCAGTAAATTAAACGCCCTTGGTCGACGGAACACGTTCGCCATTTTTTTTATAAGAGCTAACTAAGTGCATGTCATGAATGACATGGGAAATGTTCGGCCGTTGGTATACGTGGATATTCATGGTGCACTGAATCAGATAGCCCTGGACACGATTGCATAAGCAAAAGTGTCCGGAGTGGACAGTATTGCATGGCGGACCCATTATTATTGCATCTGACACCGACGCACATGGTCGGGAGCAAGCGTAGCGTAATGGCGTAGCGGCGGCGGGCACACAATTCTTCAAAATCATTCACGCACACGCGTTTATTCGATATAAGAGGTGCGCGTGTTTTCATGATGAACAGTCGGCCTGTAGTTATTAACAAAAACTCGGCAAAACTTCCTGACGTTGCAACAATAACTTCGACACAACAATTACTGCCATTGTCACAGTTTGTAAAATTGAGGCTTACCAACTGACGAGACATTTCAATTCAACGAGAATTACTTGGGCCTAGACATCAGTTCTAGGGAATTTCCCATTAATTTCTTCCCCAAAACTGGGCCAGATTTTGCCTTTCAAAACACAAGTGAAGACAGCCAGTTGCTCGCTCAAAAATGGATAAGGTCTTTGAGCCGCGTCCAGAGATGATTAAAGAAGGCAAAACAGAACTATCCACGGTCATAGAAGACAAGGAAGACTCAGGTAGGCAATGACTGATCTCACAGCAACATATCCTTAAAATGCACTCATATAAAAGTATACCCCTTAGTAATTACTCAATATATTATTTGTTATTTTTTCCCATAATTATAAAGAACTATACTTAGTATAAAAGAGAAAAAAAGTGGAGAACTTTGAGATAAAGCGGCTCTGAGTCTGAACTTCAAAGAGCCGTTACTCATAAACTGACCATGCTTCTTTTGTGAACGATGCAACCTGATCCCTTCTTGCTTCTAGAAATCAAGTTTCTCGAAATACTTTTTCACCTCATAGTATTCACAATGGTCACTGCAGTGACCAAAAAAACTACGTAGGTCTATAGGATTAGGAAATAAATTAAACATCAATATAATTACACGCAGCTAAAAACGAAAGCGATGCAAGCAAGATGTCGCTGGTTGCAGAGCTAAAACAAAAGGACTCCTTCCCCGGTAAACCACTCCGTGCCATCCCATCCTCCAAGGGCAGATACCAACCAATTGGAGCAGAGGATAAGAGTCTTAGACCAATCGGAGCAGATGATGATGATGATGCTGATAGTGAACTTCCAAGGTAGACCAACCTTCACTCCATGAGTGTTTCTCAACTTTAATACGTTTGCTTACATCTACTACTTTGCACGACCCCGAAACTTTACATTTAAAAAGTAACTGTGGATTTCTCCAAAATAGTTTGGCGCATGAATGTTTGACATAGGCCTACTGAAATAAATGGTCGTATTTGCCGAGAGTTTGATGCGCGGACGTTTGGAAAAACAACGTTTTTGACAACTTTCTTTTAAATTTTAGGCTGGTCAGCCGTTTGGAATTTTTGCTAACTATTGCCACCAGGAAAGTTCGGAAGTGACTTGGTGCCAGTTTTCATGCGGCATTCCTCGAAAATCCCAAGCAAGCTTGGACCAACTTTATGTCTACCTCCTATTTTTATATATATTTTGTTTGTACGTAATTTTATCTCATAAACTTTGAAGCAATAGTGCATGTTTTTTAAAAGTCCAGTATCTATAATCTATGTTGAACGATAGATGGTTATTCATTCGCTTGTCAACATAGTAGCAGTACCCTTCGGTCTGTTTTCATCTGTCTTTAGCTTCTTTAGAGAGCCACTTCGTTCTTCGTGGCTCTCAGGATGGATGTATTTTGGGGTTCTTCCATCCGCAGTGCATGTTGATTTCGGTGAAGAATATTTGAACTCAGAAATAAATTTTGGCAAGGGGGTATTTTGGGTACGTAGTTGAAGTCATGGTGTGGGCTAGGAATCGGACGTGAAATAAACGTTTTAAAATAATTATTCACTTATGCAGATCATGCAAATTTTTGTGACAAAAGATTTGCATAAAGTGAATAATTATTCTATAAACGTTTACCAACCGTCCGATTTCTGCAAACTGCTTGAACACCATGACTTCAACTACGTTCCCAAAATACCTGCTTGTCAAATTTCGTCATTTTTTTGTCAAATATTTTACTTCAAAAGTAACACCCTGGATGACAAAAGCTTGATCCGATACATCAAGCCCCGGGAGCCACGAAGAACAAAGTGGCCCCCTAAAGAAGCTAAAGACAGATGGAAAATTTTCCAAGACAAGTAATATTTTGACAAGCTTATGCAACATCGCCGTCTTACAAAAGTGACTCATGTGAAGAAAAAAAATCACAAGAAGAAATCTCGCAAGATCTTTGTTAAGGGCACTAATCTAATCAAACACTTTGGTTACCTTCTACCCAATGCGTTTATTTTGCTATCACTCCTCCACCAACTGCCTCTTAAAAAATAACAAAACGTTGGACAAATTTGTATGATTAAGTTTTTTTGTTTCATCTCTGAAAGCAGAGAAATCAACCAAGAAGTGAAAGATCCAACTGGAGATTTTACTACAAAGGAGAAGACGAGTATGTTTCTTTATTTAAACATTAATCATTATAAATAACAAAAATTATACACTTCTTGACAGAAAGTTTGGTAAAAATAATTATTTCTTTAGCCTGTGATAATGCAATGATCTGATCAATGAAACAAAATGAAAATCTACGGCCGACGAGTTATTATGGTAAAGAATTTGATAGGCTTGTTATATAGTGATGTTTAGGCCTAATATTTATCGGTCTGAATTTCTGAAGGCAAGCAAAGAAAGAAATTTAAAACCAGACTTAAAATAAAGAATATAATTCCTGACACTTCCATCTGTCTTCTTGTCTAACAGCAATTCTTGACCTGGACAAAGCAACAAAACAGGTGAGTTTTATGTGCATATTAATTGAATAATTATTGCAATGATACCGATTTCCGAATAATAGAAGCAGCTGAAAAACAAACCAATTACTAGAATCGATATTTTCAAAGAACACTAATTTTTGAAAACGCCACGCTAATCTATAGGCAAAAGTAGCACTGAGTTATGAAAAGTTGGAATCGAAGTTCGGCAAGAATCGATTCTGTTTTGTTTCTACAAGGAATGTCCATTTTTTCATGGTAGCGTTGTAAGTGTAAGAGAGGGCGCTATTTTCAAATTAGTGGGTCGTTGATTGGCCTTAAGTTTTTATAACTCGTAAAATAGGAACCCCCAAAATAGTCCTACTTAGTCCGAAAGTTAAGACTATCTTTGTGAGGCCGACCTATTGACTTCAAAAACACACACTTACTAAGGTGACAATACAGGTACCCATGCCTTTTTATGTTTAAATTAACTCAGAATCCTGAGACATCTGCATCTGCATCAACGGAACAATCTGGTGCTGAACCCAATATGACGGCCGATGGCAGTGTAAAAAGAGGTAGGAATGTCGAGTTATTTTATCCATTTGCTTTATCTCATTGATATCTTATCTGAATTTTTTCACCATTTCCCCCTTCACGGTAATTGCTTTCTTCAACTACAAGAGCTTCTTAATTTTAAGTTTTTACTTATGGTCACAGAATTTTCTTACGCACCGTTTCTTTTTGCAAATTTTAGCCTTCATGTGCATACAATATTCGCCACATAGTTCTTGACAATTTTTTTAAAAATTTGTAATTTTATGGTTTATCGTTCTCGGCTTTTTGCATTAGGCACTTTACAAATGTCTTCATAAAAAAAAAGGTTGAAATAAAGCAAAATATGATTATATGATGTGTATTTAATTATAATACACAAACTGAGCCTTAGTTTGTGTATCAAATAGTTATTAATATTTTGAATCGTTTCTTTATTTTTAATAGACTCACTTGTTGCCACAATAAACGTAGTCACCAACCTGATGAAATGGCAGCTCAAATCAAAGAAACAAGCTGGAGTCAAATTAAAATCCATGGAAAAGGTAAAAGTTTGTCCTGTTTTATTTGTTCTAAGAAATGAATATTGCTGATTGAGTTTGACATGGATTTGTCCAACACAAGAGCTTCATTCAACCAAATAAAACTGTATTAAAGACAATAAAATAGATTAGACTGCAAGTCTCATGTTTATAAAACCTTATCATTTCTTTCTCGAAAAGTTCACTTACACATAATTTCTTTTTTACACACTTTTCAAACTCAAAGTTTCTCAAAAATAACTATGTGTGAAAATTGCACTGTCTATTCTTACCATGTAAATTTAAAACTCGGATTTCTTTCTCATCTCATCAATTAGTACAAAGGTCACATGGAGGTCATTCAGCGGCGCAGTCGTCAAGAGCAAGTTGAGCTTCCATATCCTATCAGGCTCAATATCAGGAGAGAGGTATTGCCGATCATACACAACATCGTCAAAGGTACTTCTTATAAAAAAAGTTCCATTGCCCCCACCCTTCCCCCTTCCACCACCCACTGATTTCACAATGACACGAATAAGTATTGTCGTCTAATTACTGGATCACAATTTCTTGATTTTGTGCATTTCATAATCATAAACGTTAAACCAATGTTTGTATAAAAGAGATTGGCTGTTGCAGCTTGACATTTATATCCCTTTGTGGGAGTTTGCAGAGTTCTCTTGACAGGAAGATCATCTTAACAAAAAAAAAACAACCCTTTGCCCCTCCTGAAAACTTCTGGCTACGCCGCTTACTCTAAAAATAAGAGAGAAAAAATCTTCCAAGGATATCACAAACATGACAACTTATAGGCCATCGGTTCAATGCAATCTTTGTAAGGAAAACAAAATCTCAATTTGATTTCCACTATTGTTTCTTTGAGACTGCGAGAAACTCTTAGGCACCACTCTTGTGCTAAGTCATGCAGTGCAGATGGTTGCTTGTAGAAATTGCCCGACTCGACCTATAAACTTTCACTATCAATTTATAATTGGTTGGTGAAGAGGTGATGAATTGATGGCACCTTGTTTGTCTATTCTACTTTCAGATTACAAGCTTACCCTTGGTCCTAATCACAAACTGACAAGAGAGGCAATGGCTAAGGAGGCACAGCTTCAATCCGAGCTGACAGAGGGAGATGGAGTGGTGCTCTGAAGATGCACTCTCTGGTTATGTCTTAAATCACTTGCAGCGGACTACATTATGAAGGCTTGAGTTGGAACAGAGCTTTAAGTTGCTGTCAAAAATTGCCTGAGCCAATGTGTTTATATTGGCTCAAGCAGTTGGTCACAACTACCCACAAATAGAAACATTGGGATACACTTACACTACCCCAATTCTGAGATAATTTGGGATAAACTTCCCCTAAAAATAAATTGGGATAACCTACCCAAACTGAGATAAATTGGGATAAACTATCCGAGACTGGGATTAATTGGGATAAACTACCCAAGACTGGGATAAATTGGGACAAACTACCCAAGACTGGGATAAATTGGGATAAACTACCCCAAACTTGGATAAATTGGGATAAACTACCCAAGACTGAGATAAATTGGGATAACCTACCCAAACTGAGATAAATTGGGATAAACTACCCAAACTGAGATAAATTGGGATAAACTACCCAAACTTAGATAAATTGGGATAAACTACCCAAACTTAGATAAATTGGGATAAACTACTCAAGACTGGGATAATTTGGGATAAACAATCACAAACTGTGATAAACTTGGGTATACTTTCAAAACTGGGATAAATGTTCAAACTTCCAAACTGGGATAAATTATGATGACCTTCCCAAACTGAGATAAACTTTCAAAAACAGACATTTTGGGATAATTTACCTCAGCTGTTAAAGATATTTTACCATTATTAAAATCCTTACCCACTGCAGTCAGTGGCCTGCAGTGACATGGCTTTGAATATACAAAGCGGAGGTTAAACAAAACTGTTCAAATAATTGTGTGAGACTCACCTCTGCCTTACACCATGCTGAACACAATACAAAAAGTGAACTCAACGAAACATTTATGTACAACACAACAATGTTTAATTAAAAGCAAAGTTTTATAAATTATCGTACTTACATAGGTATATTACAATGTAGGTAAAAGTAAAATAAGTTTTAGGCAGAGGCCAATTATTGTATTCATAGATCAAATAAAACAGTTTTGAAAAATAGAGTAATAGATTGGATCCATAATTTCATACTTCATCGATACATGTTACTTAAATTTTGCTTACCAGAATAAGGTTACCAGCTAAACATCACACCATCACACATGTACAAGCTGTGACTGGTATCCTGCAAAAGTTTGCTTAGCAAACATTCAGCAGCTCTATGAAAAAGTTCAAGAAAACATTGCTTCACTGCTGTCTGAAAATTTGGTCCAATTACTGAGGAACATATTCAATGAGTAATGAGTAACAAAATGAAAAAAGAAAAAGGAATGCACCGATATTTTGAAAAAGAAGGAAAATCACAGCATTTATGCCATCATTTTACAGCTGCAGAATCTTCACTTCATTAAAGGAAATAATTATAAGCATAAAACCTTTCTTGGTGACGAGTAATGGGGAGAGGTTGACGGTATAAAACATTGTTAGAAACGGCTCCCTCTGAAGTGCCATAGTTTTCGAGAAAGAAGTAATTTTCCACAAATTTGATTTTGAGACCTCAAGTTTAGAACTTGAGGTCTCAAAATCAACCATCTAAATGCACATAACTTTGTGTTTTTTCTTTCATTATTATCTCGCAAGTTTGATGATCGATTGAGCTCAAATTTTCACAGGTTTGTTATTTTATACATATGTTGAGATATACCAACTGTGAAGGCTAGTCTTTGACAATTACCAATAGTGTTCACTGCCTTTAATAATCAAGCCTGAAATTTCATACAGTCCATGGCCCCTCTCTCTCTGTTGCCCCAAGTAGTGGCCTTGGTGTCACTTAAAAAAAAAGGAATCAAATACACTGAACAACTTCCAGAGCCCAATTTTATAGAGCTGCTTAAGCACAATGAGTAGCTACGCACAACTAATTCATGCTTACCAGAATAAGGTTACCAGCCAAAGTACTATCACACATGTACAATTAGTGACTGGTAACCTGTTTATATTTGCTTAGCAGAACATGTTTTTTCTTAAAAGAAAACTTCCAGTCTTACGCGGCTCTATGAAATTTGGCCCAGACCACAAATTCAAAATCAACAATTACAATTTCCCTGCCCCCACCATCCTCCTCCAAAAAATGCATGTACTTTGTTTGAGCAATAACATTTTTGCTGTGGTTTCATATGGTGATTTTATAAGTTGTACACAAAACTCTTGAATACAAAGCTCTGCCTGACTACACGTTTTAAAGCTTAATTCAATAGTATTTGTTGTAAGTTAAGATTTCAAGTACATTTTAACAAACATTAATTTTTCCACAGAAAATGACATGCGACGAGCAAAATTGCACTTAAGATTACATATTTGAAGCCATGCTCGATTATAACCCTTTGAATTATCTAATTTATGTGCAAATATATGATTACAGTTTTAATAGGTCTGTGTGGTTTTTGTGTGTATATATAATTGTCTTTTAAATGATGTACAGTACTTGGTTTCGATTTATGTGCTTTTAAAAAATGGTGTACATTGAAAAACAAATTTCATGTGGTTTAATATGTGATGAACCAATAAATTGAATTGAATTGAAATGGTCGATTTACTCTGCGAGTGCGTTCAAGCATAGTAACCAACAAAAAGATTCACCATAACAGAAATGATAGCAACTACTCCCCTCTTATTCTACCGTCATCCAGCTACTTTGTTTTAAAAACAAGTAGCTGGATGACATGCAGTTGAGAATGAGTGCGCAAAACTTGATTTATTTGATGAGCGATAGTTTCAAATACTTGCATCTTTTTAAATGCGAGATGAGCATCCTGAAGGCGCTCAAATGTTTCCAACAAGCACGTGCGCATATAATATTCATATTCGGGAGCCAATGGGAGACTTTTGAGACGTTGGTGGCAGCAGATATATCGACCCTTTATTGCGGCTCTAGGCATGCGCCCACATGCTCAGTATTGCTTGCTTAAGTCTGAGCACGTGACTCCTGGCCAGACCTGTGAAAAAAATGACCGTCCAAAAGCCTCTCAATGATTGCTAGTGTCTCCCTTCCATGAGTTACGGACAGGAGTGATGAATACAAGCATTACCCATGGGAACAAGGCTGACTTCAACCCTCGAAATAGACCATCTTAAAGGGTGTATGTAACTTTTGTAGGACAAAAAACACAATGTCCACAGATTTACACTAAACTTACACAGTTTGAAGATAATGATAGTAGAAAGCTTCCCTGAAAATATTACATGCTGAGGTGCTGTAGTTTTTGGAAAATGAGTAAAACAATGTCATGAAAATAATTTTAAGCATTTACAAACGTGTTTTCATGACATTGTTTTACTCATTTCTCAAAAACTACAGCACCTCAGTAAGTAATATTTGAAGGGAAGCTTTCCACTATCATTATCTTAAAGTTTAATGTAAATCTATGGACATTAGGGTTATTATTATTATTATTTTGAAAAGGCACCCAAATCCTTTAACCCCTGACCTCACATCTCATCGTCATCATCCATATCAAAGCTTTCTTCAGGGTAGTCACCAACGGCCACAAACTGTGGCTTGACGAAGCCACCATACTTTGGCAGGCACTCAAAGTACTGCTTGCCTTTAACACTGAAAAAAACACAATAAAAAACAATTACAATCTTATTAATTTAATTGTTTACCCATACACCAATGTGTTTTAGCACTGTATACTCAGTACTTTACCGAGTCCTGTGAAATAATATCACAGGCATATTACTCGGGTGGGCTCAAACCCACGACCCTTGCAATTCTAGAGCAGTGTCTTACCAACTAGACTACCGAGATTGCCCGGTAGTACAATCTTGTTAGTAAAAAAGCCAAAACAACAACCTTGACATGAAATTCATGATCGCTTTGTTTTTCGAACACCATTACTTTAATAATTGAGGATGGCAAACTTAAGTTACAGGTTCATCAAAAGAACTTTTAAGATATATTTTATGCTTGGAATGAATTTAACAAAGTGGTAATAATGGAGTTAACTATCTGTCATCTATAAAACAAAATAGCAAGAATTAACTACCTCCCATCATTCTTTCCCAGAGGTTCATCGTACTTGACGCCGATCCAGAACCCAGGCTTGAAGTCTGTTTTACCTGCAATGATAGATAATATGTCAACTTATTATCATTTCACACTAAGGCAATGTCCAACCATCCAAGAAGAACAATAATCACATTAAAATGTTCTCGCAATTTTGGAGAGTTGATTACACACTGTTAGAAAAGTGTGCTATCAAAGTGAACCTCTTGTATGGAGTGCAGGGCCCAATTTCATAGAGCTGCTAAGCACAAAAAATTTGCTTAGCATGAAATTTCTTCCTTGATAAAAAAAGGATTAGGCCTACCAACCAAATTTTCATTTGTGCATATTGCTTGTTACAGGTATTCAGCTGTTGTTTGCTTATCCTGAAAATCACTTGGAAATTTGGTTGGTAATTCTGTTTTTATCAAGGCAAAAATGTCATGCTAAGCAAATTTTTGTGCTTAACAGCTCTATGAAATTGGGCCCAGGTGGTTGACTAAAATTGACTGTAAAAAAAAACCTTGTACTGAAGATCTGCTGTTTCATCAACACACTTCTATGAAATCAGTCAGCCACCTAAAAATGCATGCCTAGCAATATTTACTGGCATTGCAATATTTAATGGTCAAGCAGTCTAGGGCACTGGATTTGAATCTTGGGCCCAATTTCATTGAGCTGTCTAAGCAGCAAAAAGTGCTTAGTAATTACTCGCTAAGCAAAACTGAGCAGGGTACCAGATACAGAGGATACATGTGGAATAGTATTTTGACTGGCAACCTTAACCTGGTAACCCCAGTGTTGTTGTGCTAACATGTAGCTTCTTTTTGTAATTAAAGGGACACGTTGCCTTGTAAAGTTGGGGAGGTAGTGCTTTCTACCAGCCAGGCTTCTGATTGATGATACCCAAACCTACATCCGTATGGACTGTAAAGGGGTAACCCGGTTTCAGCCCTAGGAGAAGGTGGCAACGGCCCCTGGATGAACAAAAATTGTAGCCCACACCTTGAAGTGGCCTTCAGGCCTTGTTTGTCTGGCGAATTGCATAACAGAAATTAAAAATTGATCGAGTTGGTCCATGAAAAGCATTTGAAACCATTTGTTATGAAATGCATATGGTTAGAAAAATGTATTAAAAGTAGAAAACTTGACTCCACAAATTGCTTTTCATACACCAACTCACCCGATCAAAGGCAACGTGTCCTTTTAAGCAGCTCTATAAATTTGGGCCCAGGGGGAGTTAGGTGCACTTAAATGGGTTTTAAAATGCTTTCGGAAATGTAAAAGGAAAAAATGAGTGGAAATAGCATGATTGGTGACTAACCGACAAACATGACGGTTCCTCTTTTGACTGGTGGTGTAGCGGGTATATTGACCTGACATCTTGACCCCACAGTAATTGCTCCCGCTAACCTCTCCTCTTCATCTTCCTTCTCTTTCTTCAGGGCCTCTTGCCTCGCTGCCTCGTCAGGGTCCAACTCTTGGTACTGTCCCACCTTGAGCTTCTTCTTGAACGCTTGCACAGAGTCTAGAGTTTCAAAATAATTACACATGCATGCGTATTAAAAATAGAATTGTCCCAGAATTTCATCTGGGAGAGGGCAAGGCGATTTTTATTGGATAGTTTTAAAAGTTTGTTTAAAACTGTTGAAGAGGCACCAAGACCAAGACCCCAGGGCAAAAAAGACCATGAACTCCATGTAATTCTATGCATGATCTAAACACAGTTTTCCATAAGCATATATTAGCTAGAATCTACTAATCAAGATATGATGCAGTGCTTTTCAAAATTGAATTTCAAAATTTGCTGTAACTTAAAAACAAAGTTGATAAGAATTTGTTCCAGCCTATATACAGACCGAGTACAAACCTGTTCTCTTGGAATATTCTTCAGCTGAGATTTCAAACTTTTCAACTTTGGACAGATCTTCAAACTCCCCTCGCAATCTATTTGGGTCACTGTCTACAACCTAAATATGTAGGACAAAAGAAACAAATTATAAATTACAAAATGTTATTTATTATTATTTTTATAATTATTTCTATAATTTGTTTATTGCACTTGATGAACAGTGTGAAAAGTGTGTGTGATATTATGAATCGTGTAAATGCCTGTTGGAAATAAACAACAAACAACTGCACACAGGGTGGACTAAACACAGGGTATATTAGTTGCGATATTGTAACCCTCCTCCCGACGACCCCCAGGCCGGAGGGTTACGAGGTTCTCTCGAGCGGCAAATGACAATCTGGTCCAAAACGTACAAGGCAGCCGTCGGGAGGAGGGTTACGTTCTCGCAACTAGGGGTATATGACCATGAAAAGGTCTGTTTTGTTCACTCACATGTATCCTCATGCCATGATCCACTGGATAAGAACCAAGTAGAGCTGCGTCATCGCTCATTGTGATCACTAAATGACCATCCTTGTTGAAAAGCTGGAGACTCATGGCTGCACTGGATGATCCGGTGATCATCTCCAACTTACCCTAGGAAGTAAACAAAGAGAAAAGATTCCTGCATTATAATATTTGGCGTTTCGCCGCCAAGCAGATAAGAACTAAGGACCCAAGCTCTAGTGTTTCTGATCGGCAGAGAGTGTGTTCGAACTCTGGTCTTGACACTTGTGTCTCTTCAAGCAAGACACTTCACAAATATTGCTGGTGCTGCATTCTTCTGAGATAGGACATAATGAAGAAAAGTTTTTGTAACCCTGCTACTAGTGCTACCATTTTTTCATTTGATAAGGAATCGTATTTATTTGAATGTGATATATGCATTGATATTCCTTTTTTTTAAATGAGTGAAAAAAAGTGTCAGGATATGGAAAGTTTTTTAAAACCGTAGGTCCTGTGTGTTGTGAGCAATAACTTCCAACAGTTAGAATGAGTTGCAAATGCAAGAGGTGTGTCAACCCAATCACTGTCACTGATCAGATTCAGAATCAAAATAATAAATGATAAAAATAGAGTTGATTATCTTGACCTTGTCACCACCACTGCACCATCATCATGACCGGAATTCTCATGACCATGGTGCACATGAAATTGACACAAGACAATGAAAATTGACAGTGACAGTAATTAATTCAAACTCTGGTCTTTCCTTAATGGTTAAGTTTTAAAACATGGGGGTATTTTCTAGTAAATTCTATCTCATTGATTTACCGTCCATGGTTACTAAAAAAAATTCAACATTTGGATTTTTATTCTCTTCGTTCGTTCGGTTTACCTTTAATGTCCCAATCGTCATGTCCTTCTGAAATCGCTTTTCCGATGGGAAATTGTTCAGGGTGCTGGTTATCTGTAAGTTGGCATAACTGGCCGTGACCACGGAGAAATCTTGAGCCATTTTGTTGTTTTTATCGAGTTTATTGACATGTATTTGTCGGCAAAGTCAAGTGTAAAAAATTGTATGACTTCATAAGTCGCTAGTAACGCGGGTTCAGGTATTCAGACATGACGCATGCTTTTGGTATAGGAGAACGATTGCGAAACTACAGGGACCCGACCATTCTAGAATGGAAATAACACCATCAAACAGCAGAGGGCGCTATCTAAGACTAACGTTAGGGGAAATAAAATTAAATGTGGAAATAAAAGGTGATTTTTATCATAATATGTATCAACCTTGCTCGACACAAGAGTTATTGAAAAATCTAAAGAACAACCTATAAAAACTGCCTTAGCATGCAACCTGTAAAACCGTAGCACCTACACAAAATTTGTATAATTATTGAAAAAAAGAATATGCAAGTTGTTTATACCACCCACAAAAAAAATCCTCTTTCACTGGTCTGTAGTATAGGGGCAGGTCATGTCAGAAACTGTCAACACTATTCCAATATAATGCAATAGGGGCAGAAACTGTGATTAAACAAGCAGCACCCCTCCCCGCCCCAATGCCAACCTCTTTCCAAATTGAATAATCTCCAATGTAAAAGTTGTGGTAAGTTGTGACCACTCATCTTGTATACCGCCCTCTAGTGCTTAGAATGTTTAATGCCACTCATGTACTATGTTAGTATCCATGTGTGTGTATGATGTACAAACGCATTACTTGTTTCGGGCATAATCCTGAACGAAACAAGTCCAGTAGTTGTTTCTTTCTTTTGAGTCTCAATCGTTATGAACCAATAACATCCAGAGCATAACATTCCAAGTAGAAATGTAGATACGTTTTGTTTAGATGAAACACAAAATGTAATTATTACAAAAACTTAAAAGAAAGTAAGATGGCAATCTATCACCCAACCCCACCACAAAACACTGTTTCATTATTTGGCCTGCAATATAATGCATTAGGGGCAGGTCATAGGTCATAGGTCATAGGGTCACACATAGGTGTGTAACAATAATAACAAGGGCTAACTCTTGGTTAACCACTGGCCAATGACCGAAACATTGGCTATTCCGAGGTCAAAATTCCAGTTGAACCTAGTTAAACTGGGTTTAACTGGAACTAGTTGAAAACCAGTTGATAAACTAGTTAAACACAGTTAATACCAGTTGGTTTAATACGGAAAATGGACAGAAACCTAATGGTTTATAATTTCAACCTAGTTGAACTCAGTTAAACCTAGTCCAAACCAGTTGGTTAATATAGAAAATGGCGAGTTTGGTCACTATCCAGTTGAACCAGTTGACACCAGTTAACTAGGTTCAACTGGAATTTTGACCTGGGTTACGACTGCCAAAACACACCCGTGGTGATGCGACAATGCCCGTAGTCGTCGCCTCAAGATAATTGAGTCACAGCTCTAACACAGTAACCACACATCACACCACAAAGAAACAAAGAGACAGAAGTACAAATTCAAAACATTGTATTATTTTGTATACCCCTTATGGGAAACAAAACAAAATGTCTGCAGTAAATGCCACATTTTTTTTTACAGCACAGAATTATTAAATGATCCTACAAGAAACAAAACAAAAACCTATAAAGTGACGTATGTACGGTGGTAGTGAAAAATGAATACACTTGTGTACCATAACGTTCAATAATTAGATTCAATTAACACTAATGACCTTATGGTTTAATTTCAGAAAGGACAAATTCATTTAAGGTGTTTACAGATGATTTGTAAATAACGCCTTCCTAATGCACACAAATTTACTCAGTTTCTGATTGGTGTTTAACGTTTATAAGTCCATTTGTTTCCTTTCGTTCTCTAATGCTTAATTGTAATAATAATTACCTAAAACTTTTACTTTAACAAGGACGAAACTCCTGGTATCTAACATGACTTCTGGGTGTTCTAGTTTTGCCCATAAAACTGCTTAACCTTTTAGAGACCACTGCGGCCACCAGCGGCTTGTACCAACATTCCCATAGCGGCCGCAAACGGCCGCAAGGTTTGACCCTAAAGAGGTCAAAAGAAAAAGGTCATGTGCGGATAAGATATTTTCCAATGTAGTATGTTACGAAGTATCCCAATTTCAAACCACAAAATAATATTTTCTGTTTTATGTTATTTCTGTTGAGAACTTTTACTGACAAAATTGAATTGCAAAATAAAAGAAGAATGGTATCTAAAGGGTTAAACAGGACTTCCTAAAGTTATTTTCTATTATTTATAATAGTTGAATAGTTAAGAGGGTATCCTCATACTGAAGTTTTGCAGAAACATTTCTTGGCACATTTCTTAGGACAGAAAGCTAAGCTATTAGTTATTTTTTTTAAACTCAAAACACTAGTTTGTAAGTTGACAATGGAAAAAACTTTCCCCCAAATACTTGATTCCAAAGATGTGAATGATTTAATTTTCTATGTAAACATTATTAGGATCTTGTTTACTCAAATTGTTTAACTTATTACTGATGTAGTATTACAAGGTAACTTCTTAAATTATACACAAGTTAACTGTTAACAAGAAAATCGACAGAAAGTAGAAAAAAAAATCAACTCTGCAATTGGGAGGAGACCAACTGTCGCAGGGAACACAAAATCTTTTTACCTATAACTTAAAATATTAAATATGTATACCTGCTTGATGGAATTCATCTCATCCCAGCCTACACCAGAGTCAAAAATATGTACGTTGTCCTTCCTTCAGATTAGTAGTAGAGTTATCATTTCAATTCAATAGTAATAATATAATGTACAAAGTTGATAATTTTTTACAATGAAATGCCAAACATATAGATAGTTTAATTATCTTTAACCACTCTTTAGCTATGGATCTACAGTGTTCCTGCTGTGTGTTTTTTTTTCTTCTCAGGTATAAAGTGCTAATATTAAGGCTAAATAATAACAACAAAAAGTTTTAAGACGGTATAACCTCTACTTAAGTTCACTGCAAATGCCCATATTCGGATGAGTCCGACAAGGAAACGAAAGTACAGAAGTGCTATAGACACACAGCACAAAGGAAGCTGCACTGGAAAATGATTTCTTGAAAGCAATTGTTACTTTTTAGGTTGGGCAAAGGGGAATTCTTGATAAAAGTGGATTTTGAAGCTTGGTTTGTGGTTACAATTAAGAAGCTGCTCGAACTAGTAAACTTGTGGGTACAACCATGTGTAAATATCTTTGGGAGGAGTGTTGGCTCTGAAAAGAGCAAGTGTGTATACTCTGCTCGTCTTCAGGACAACACCGTTTCTAACGTCGAGACCACACCAGTTCTTTTTAGAGCAAACACTCCCCTGAAAAGAGAATTTATACATGGTTGTACCCGCAAGTTGACTATTTAGTTACTTATTTTCTACACCATGATAGCTTGTTGCTGCAGCCTAGCGCACCACTCCCACCCCCCCCCCAAAAAAAAAAATATATAAATAAATGGAAATAAACAAAAATCTAATAATTCAATCAATATTTTCTTTTACCAGAGTTTATGATGACGTGCATGTAACTAAAAATGAAGACTTAAAATTAATTCACACAGCATTTGACTTGTACATTGTCTGCTATGGGCTGTTTGAACTCAAGGTACATGTATAACACTATATAAGATAATACTAACTCTTTGGCTCATAATTAACGATGATTTAAATAAAAAAAAATCAAATAGTGAAGTAAAAGTTTGTCCTTAAACATCTGATGTGCCAAGTACCAAACAGTTTATGAGCAAAGCGGTAACTAAATGCAGTAATTTACAAGCCGTGTCTGGTTTTTAAATAATGTTAAAAAAGCACTGAAAGTTTCCTTGTCAAAACCGAATGCCATCTTTCTAAGACTGCTCACGAATTTTCCCAAAGTATAAAAACAAAACATGACAGGAAAAAGAGTTAATACAAATGCAGGATATCCTGTTTTTTTCTAATCGGAAATGCTCTAAGGTATGTGTTGAAAACTAACAATTGAAATGTTTAAACTTGTTAATACATTGTATCAAAATACTGTGTTCAATGGACCGATCCGGCCTGTCAATCAAACTGTGCGCGTTCATTCTATATCTATGGGACAAACTCGGTCATGCGTGCGCGTAAATTTGGCACGCGCGGCAGAATCGTGCAGAATGTCATTTGGAGTGCTCGTACACGTGTCTTGCTCACGTGTGCGGTGGGCGGAGCTTAGTGGAAAGCCGGAACGGTCCATTGAAATGGGCCTAATTAATTGTTCTGCCTACCGCCAGATTCTGCACTTACATGTACAACCAACATTCCCCGCTTGCAGGGCAAGCGCTAAATTTCTGCGCTAGCTGTGTAAGCGTAGAATGCCTAGTAATGTGGAGTACGCTTGCGCCCAAAGCCAATATTCCCCATGAAATATGCTTGAGGTAAGGGTGGAAACCCCTGCTTCCGTAAGCGCAAATTCTTTGCTTACGGTAAGCATAGCCATGAAATCGGGTCATGTTCTCTATAGTGGTTACTCATTTAATGAGAATGATGATGGTTTCAAGTACATGGGGGCAGGGTAGTGGAAGGGATCAAACTAGGAGAGGTTTACCCATCCAAGGGTCCTGGGGAGGGGGATATTTACCTTAAGGTTCTCTGATATATTTGGGGACAGATATTTACCGCTGTTTGCTGAGAACAAAAACAAAATGCAGAAAATTATAGAGAACTTGGTTGCAAACAAAAAACCTGTGAGAATCACAACAAGGTTGTGTTTCAAAATCAATTTTAAGCCCATCCCATCCAAATCCTACCAAAGAAAATCCCCCCAAAATGCAAACTATTAAAAAAGAGCAGGGGGAAGTGATATCAAACACTTCACAGCTACCCTTAAAAGCACTAAAATCCTGAATCAGCTTGGAGAAAAAAGTACCTAACTGAAATTGACAGAAGATTCTCTCTTCCTTGCCAAAATATGAGTGATATTTGTTGTTGTTTGTTTATAGTCTACTTTTACTGTAACAGTTATTACAATGAAACATTCATTACAGTGAATACTAAGCTATTGATCCTTCACTTTGGACCTAGCCCAATTGAGAACACATACAAATTTATATACGGTATTTACAACCCACGCTCTCCTGTTTGAGAATCCTCGTAGCATTTTATCTTGGCGGCCATCTTTTGTATTTTGACTTCCGAACGACTCAAAAGAAGCCAAAGAGATAAAAATGTCATGCAAAGCTCAGGGTCAAACCCATGTCAATCATTCTCAATTATTTCATTAACATATCATACCCCTTCTTTGAAATAGAGTTGAGTTACGAGGGAGTACGCATTTGTGCACACCTTTCACATTGGCGCCATCTTTAAAAGTAAGTTTAAAGCTACAGCCCCAAAACACAAGGGCTTTTTGGATCCCCTGAAGATGCTTTTCAAAATGTGTCCTCCCAACTCTGGCCAAAACTACCTTGGACTGCTTGCGTCCCCCATATTCCTTTAAAATGTGAGTAAATAGAGTGGGGCTGCAGACCAGTCTGCGCAAAAGAAAACTACATGCTCTCAACACTGACACTGGGGTGTGAAGGTTACACGTTCAGGAAGCAGCAGACCAGTAATTCTGACCACCACAGACCCCTTGCACTGGCCGCCATCTTTGATGAAATGTGCACGCATGAAAGGCTATCATCGGCTGATAGTTGTGCGCAGTACGTGCACTTTTCTATTGTTTTTACATTAAAGATGGTGGTCAATGACGTCATGTACAATCCATCAATTGTGAATATATGAGAAGGCATCTAGTATTCATGAGTGGTCTACCCTCAAACTGAAGAATGATGTGCTACGCTTCAAGCACACTGTCTACGGCGTATCCGAAACTATGTCTACAGCTCTGGCTACGGCTGTTACTAAGGGTGTTGCTAAGATCGTCATATACCTCAACTCATGATGATGCGGAAATATAGCCGTAGCCCTAGCTGTAAAGCACACAGTCTTAGCCTGTATCCGAATTGGCGGCTACAGCTCTGGCTACGGCTGTTGCTAAGGGTGTTCCTATGGGCGTCCTATACCTCACCTCATGGTGACGCGGAAATCTAGCCGTAGCCCTAGCTGTAAAGCAGCCTTAGCTTGTATCCGAATTGGCGGCTACAGCTCTGGCTACGGCTGTTGCTAAGGGTGTTCCTATGGGCGTCCTATACCTCACCTCATGATGACGTGGAAATCTAACCGTAGCCCTAGCTGTAAAGCCTTAGCCTGTATCCGAATTGGCGGCTACAGCTACGGCTCAGCTGTTTCTAAGGGTGTTCCTACGGTCGTCATCTACCTCAACACATGAGGAAATCCGCGACGACGCGGAAATCTAGCCGTAGCCAAAGCCGATTCAGACACGGCCTGAGTTTCCTACCACCCCCCATCCCTTGACCGTCAACCCCAAACCCCCTCCTCTCCACTCCTCAATTTATTTTGTTAACTCATTATTAATACAACACACAATACCTCCCTGTTGAAGGGGGCCTGTACACTAAGCAAGATCACCCTTGCGTTATAAATGACTACAAGTAGGCCCAGATAAATCCCATCATGAAAATACGGTGACTTTCTCAGAAAGTAGACGAGAGGACTTATCTAAAATTGACTGATGAGCATTAACTAGCGTCCTCATAAAACCAACAAATATCATTGTTTTCTTGTGGTGTTCCTACTAGTAAAAAGAAGCGCATCTTTTTACGAAGGGTACTCGACTACATATGCCAAACATCATTAGTCGGACAAATGGTAAAAGCTTGGAAACAGCATTTTGTTTTGAATACAAAAAGTTGTACTGTTACATTTGTTTTGTTTTCAAGTGCAGTCCGACAACTTTTGTACACAAGTTCAGATTTTGATTTGCACCGTATGCAACACTCCCCACAGCATGTTAAAACTGAGAGCTGATATTGTGAAAGATCAAACTTCTTGTTGCAGTAAATGGTGATTTGTTTCCTTTCCTAAAAATTCCTCATTGAAAAAAAAGAAAGAAAGGAAAACAAATGTTGCAAGGATTTATCAAGGCCCATTTGATTTTTAAACTTATCCCCCCGGAGTGGGCGGCTCTATCATACAAACACTTTGGCTAGAGCGTCCGCACCTCCGCTAGCAATGTACGGTTTGGAAGGATGGAAGGCGACGTCGTATATTGACTCGTCAAATTTCTTCCGATGCGAGGTGATCTCCTGGACGCAAGTCTTACTGTCAAGGTTCCAAAGACGAATCGAGCAATCGTGACCTGAAAATATGAAATAGGTCAAAGAGGTGAGTTCTTGGGCTTGTGTGGCGTGCAGTACGAAATATATTAAAGGCAGTGGACACTATTGGTATTTACTCAATATAATTATTAGCATTAAACCTTAATTGATAACGAGTAATGGGAAGAGGTTGATAGTGTAAAACATTGTGAGAAATGGCTCCCTCTGAAGTGACGTAGTTTTCGAGAAAGAAGTAATTTTCCACGAATTTGATTTCAAGACCTCAGAATTAGTTTTTGAGATCTCAAAATCAAGCGTCTGAAAGCGCACAACTTCGTGTGACATACGTGTTACAGACAGACATGTACTCTAACTATCCAAGAAAGGTAGACTTACTTCCAGAGAGCAGGTACAATCCGTTGGGATCCACTGCTAAACTGGTCACTGCATCCAAATGGGCAACCATACTGTGGACCAATTTACCTGTCAAAGACAAACAATCAATTCATGATTAAGAATCTTGAAACAACTCTTCTTTTGAATTATGTCATCAAATACTACTGGTTTAAGAGAAGCAATTTATGGTTAAATTTCTACCCGTTTGGTGAACCATTTGTGTCGCTCATGACTATTCATGACAACACAATTTACTTACGAAACACAATCAGACATCAGTGACACAATCCCTCAATCCTTTCAGAGTGTATCTTGGAAATAACAAATTAGTTGCTAATATTGTCAAAGTTGCGACTATTTGAAGCGCGACTAGTCGAGTAGTAAAAATCGCTAGTCGCCCAGGCCTAGGTGTTAGTAATCGTTGCAGACGCAAGGAGGGGGTAGCAGTACTTACCTGAATTATTGTCAAAGAATCGGATGTGTCGATCTTCATGGGCAGTGATAGTAATGGGGAGCGTTGGATGGCTGGCCAATTTATTAATTTGTGTAAACTCATTATCTGCAAATAGGAAAAGATTTTCATGATTAAACTAACTCATAAATTATCCATATTACATCTTCATCTCTGAACAAGTGGGCTTTTAATTTTGCATTACTGCCTAAGCAGACAATAGTCAAAATAACTATAGCTTACCACAGGGTCAAGCAAACCAATGTCCAAACAGTTTGGGAGGATTGAAGTTACTTGTGGGGCAAGTGAGCCTGTGGGGCAATTGGGCCTAAGGGGCAAGTGGGGTTAGTGGGGTAAGTAGGCCTGAACAAAAGGGTCAATAACAACTTAAAGAAGTTCAACATATCCATCCTCAAGACTATTTATTTACCTGAGGGCATTTTGCTTTCTAATGTGACTACTGGTGTGCCTGTTTCCAAGTCAAATATGACGGTATCTGACGACTGATAACCCACAGCTATCTGGCTGGAGTCACAGCGTACAAAGTCTATTGAGGTGGGGTTACCGTAGGCTGTGGAGAAACGGGAAAAGAACAAGGTTTTAAAATTGCAACAACAAGTTAATTCCGATACGTATTTCCACCGTTAGTTCCCAGTGTCCGCAAAAGGTTTTCAATACGCTGTAGTAAGATGTAACATACCAAGGGCTAACAATTGTGAATAACCAAACATGAGATGAGAGAAAAATCAAATTGTCCTCATTGGGATGTGAACCCAAGACCCCCCCCCCCCCCGACACTCCAGGCAGATGCTCTACCAACTGAGCTATGAGACACAGGGGTATACTCCCTCAGGATTTCCCTAAGAACAGATAAACTTGGGGAATATATTTCAATAAGCAGCTCCCATAAAATCGGGCTTTGGAGACGTAAAAGAACAAAAGGTTTATATTCTGGAAAAAAACCCAAAACAACGACAGAAGAACAATTACGATGTGACACATCATTTGAAGGTTGTAACTATAAAACTGCGAGAGCTAAACTTTAAATCACAACACAAATAAAAAGGGGGAATTACTTATTAAACAATAACAAATGTTTCACTTCATTTGAGCCTGCCATGAAAACAAAAATGGATTAGGACCAACCTGTTTCCGCTGTGTACGTGCTGAGCAGCGGAGACTTCTTCTGCGGACACCATAACCGCACTGTGGCGTCAGCAGCACACGATATCAGCTGGTTCTTAGTGCCGTCAAAGGCCAATCCCCAAATAGTGTTGGTGTGGCCGACGTAGGTGTCTGCTAGCACACCACAGTCTGGTGAAACAGAGGAAAAGGGTGGACAGAACACAGAGTATTTAACATTTACTTCATTAAGTTTTTGTACGGCGCAATCATTCTTGTGGCTTATTTTGAGGCGCTTAGCAAGATGACGGCAAATCTTAAAGACAAAAGAGTTTACAAAACGTCATGTGGACACGACAAGTGCATTGAACTAAATGGAAGCAGGTTGTAAGAGACGAGTCTTAAGCTGGCTTTTGAAGATCAGGAAGGAGTCCAAGTATACGTAGTTGATAGGGGAGATCATTCGTGATTAGGTTTGCGACAATGTACTCATATTTCAATTTCACTTTATTATCCACGATGGGAAAGTCATTTCGTCCTTTTATACATCAAATTAACAAAAATTCTACAAAATTATTTTTACCATAAAAATTATTTGTAGCATATGCATATGTGATTGTAGTGTCCATGTTTTAACCTAAAAAAAAAAGAAAAGAACAAGACCAAGAAAATAGGAGATTAATAGTACTTACCGTATGAGTCATACGGGTCAATATTAGAGCCAGGTATATTCCAGCAGCGAATAGCTGCATCAGTACCACCACTGAAGCACTGCTCTCCATTACTACTGACAACAAGGCTTAGCACAGGACCCCTGCAAA